>NC_064628.1:455825519-456127519 GCF_023864275.1 Schistocerca cancellata | reverse complement strand
GAGCTGCTATTGCCGAACATTGCTTGGATACTGGTCACCCCATGTTATACAATAACACTGAGATACTTGCATGCACGTCCAGCTGTTGGAACAGTGTTATTAAGGCGGCAGTTGAGATTAAATTAGCGAGCAACCTTGTGAACAGGGATGGAGGTTTTTTGTTTAAACTCTGTTTGGAATCCTGCTCTTTCCCTTGTCAAAAAACAGAGAGACAGAATCTATGTTACCTCACCTGCTAGTTCGTAGTCTCACTATCGATATTCCTGGCTTTGGTCATCTTTGGTGGCACTAGTGTTCAGTGTGTGTGTTAACTTCCTGCAACTAGTCCAAGAACCACGGTTTTAAATTTGCCTGTACATCACCTGTCCGTTGGAGTTTGCCTTGAAAAGGGCGGGGTGTGCTCCCGCCGAAATATCGGCGGTCGCTGTTAATACTACCTGGTTGAATTCCCGTAAGTTATTTGAAGGTTGTAATCGCCAGGAGAAACTCAGATCTCACATTGTTTACCTCTACAGGGAGGAAATATATCTGTGTTTACGGAAGTTGGATAACCTACGTAGCTGTCGAGTTAGACTGCAATGTGCTCTGTCGTTTTTATTGAGGTGTCATGATGAAAATCATGTCCCAACATTTGCCAAGGTTATGCACCATATCAATTCTCCTGCCGCCAATCGTATCAAGCAACGTGCTGGCATGGCTCTTGTTCGTGAAAGGATTCGTTTTACTCGTCGACGTTTGGATTCTGTTTCCAAAGAATTGTTTCGTTTCCATTTCATGGCTGCTTCGAAATTGTCTGATTTCATTTGGGATTGGTTGGACGGTGCCTCATGGACTCAAGCTGACTGGGAATACAATTCTGTTACTGCCCGGCGTTTGGCAAAGTTTGAACGTTTTCATCGCTCGGAGTCTGATGTTATAGCTCAACTTTCTGTGATAAATCTCACAGAGGAATCTTTGGACAACGCGACATTATCTGTGCTTGGGAAGGGTTTAAATTGTGCTTTCACACCGAAGAGTTTGCCGGTAGTTGATTTTACTAGTTCAGTTGAACAGGCAGTTTGCGAACTACCTCCTGACTCTGCAGAGGAGGTTAGGAGGTGTGGGCTTTCTAACGAAAATGAGGGTGGTGTGATGTGGCTCTCAACTATGTAACCTTGGACTCAGAGTTGAAATAATAAAAGTTTTGGCTGGTTTAGTTGTCTAGGAGCTGGGATACGTAGTTGCCGCATTACGT
This sequence comes from Schistocerca cancellata, assembly GCF_023864275.1. NCBI lineage: Eukaryota > Metazoa > Arthropoda > Insecta > Orthoptera > Acrididae > Schistocerca > Schistocerca cancellata. The sequence continues at coordinate 456,126,285 of NC_064628.1, read as the reverse complement.
GCCAAATACTGCTGAGTCTATAGTATACAATATGAATATACACATGAATCGGATGGTCGAAGATTCCTATCACTCGGAAATTGCGACTGTAACGTAGAAATTTATAAATGAAAGGCTGCAGTTAAATAAAATCTGCAGTTACTGTCTTAACGAATTTAAATGGTGAATACGATAGTAGAAGTACTTTTGAGAATGTGGTATATTTCTGCAAAACACTTATTGGTGTCGATGGCCCAGCAATTAAATAAAATATAAAACTTCCTGGCAGATTAAAACTGTGTACCGGATCGAGACTCGAACTCGGGACCTTTGCCTTTCGCGGGCAAGTGCTCTACCAACTGAGCTACCCAAGCACGACTCACGCCCCGTCCTCACAGCTTTACTTCCGCCAGTACCTCGTCTCCTACTATCCAAAATTCACAGAAGCTCTCCTGCGAACCTTGCAGAACTAGCACTCCTGGAAGAAAGGATATTGCCGAGACATGGCTTAGCCACAGCCTGGGGGATGTTTCCAGAATGAGATTTTCACTCTGCAGCGGAGTGTGCGCTGATATGAAACTTCCTGGCAGATTAACAGCTCAGCGCAGCGTCAAGGGTAACCGCAGCCATGGTCTCCGAGCTGATAGTCCATGCTGCTGCAAACGTCGTCGAACTGTTCGTGCAGATGGTTGTTGTCTTACAAACGTCCCCATCTGTTGACTCCGGGATCGAGACGTGGCTGCACGATCCGTGGGGATAAGACGCCTGTCATCTCGACTGCTAGTGATACGAGGCCGTTGGGATCCAGCACGGCGTTCCGTATTACCCTCCTGAACCCACCGATTCCATGTTCTGCTAACAGTCATTGGATCTCGACCAACGCGAGCAGCAATGTCGCGATACGATATACTGCAATCGCGATAGGCTACAATCCGACCTTTATCAAAGTCGAAAACGTGATGGTACGAATTTCTCCTCCTTACACGAGGCATCACAACAACGATTCACCAGGCAACGCCGGTCAACTACTGTTTGTGTGTGAGAAATCGGTTGGAAAATTTCCTCATGTCAGCACGTTGTAGGTGTCGCCACCGGCGCCAACCTTGTGTGAGTGCTCTGAAAAGCTAATCATTTGCATATCAGAGCATCTTCTTCCTGTCGGTTAAATTTCGCGTCTGTAGCTTGTCATCTTCATGGTGTAGCAATTTTAATGGCCAATAGTGTAGTAATCTACATGTTTCTTTTTAAGGTATCCTCATTCCTACGTATATTATTAATTTCTATATGAACTGTGAAACGTCTGCCATTATGGTCTCACAAAGTCCGCTATCTTCGGCACTACCGGCATACAAGCGTCTTTCGCCACAGCGCGGACACGCCAACTCCGAGCTTAGAATATTTCCAGAGCGCCACAACTCGCCTGTTAGCGCACAGAGGGATGCATGATGTGTGTTGACTAGGGCTCGTCCACCCAAGAAAAACATAACAGCAGCAGAGAGGAAGACTTCGAGGAAGGTGCATTGACAAATTCTGAGACATCAAGGGGTTGGGTTGTTTGGGGGAGGAGACCAAACAGCGAGGTCATCGGTCTCATCGGATTGGGAAGGACGGGGAAGGAAATGGGCCGTGCCCTTTCAAACAAACCACCCCTGCATTTGCCTGGAGCGATTTAGGAAAATCACTGAAAACCCTAATCGGGATGGGCGGATGCGGGATTGAACTGTCGTCCTCCCGAATGAGACATCAAGGGATCACCAATTTAATATAGGAGAGTTGTGTGGGAGGGGGGGGGAGGGAACAGAGAGAGACCAAAAGATGAATACACTAAGCAGATTCAAAAAGATGTAGGTTGCAGTAGTTATTAGGAGGTGAAGAGGCTTGCAAAGAATAGAGGAGGTATGGAGAACTGCATCAAATCAGTCTTCGGACTACAGACCACAACAACATCAGCAACAAGATCGAAAAAAGTGACTTTACACAAGACCAAAACTTATACGGTTTTTAGGCATATCGTTTGAAAAGATTTTAGTTTCACATTCAACGAATGCCTCTCTTATTGTTCTCCTTTCGCTCGGTTTCGCTTCACTCATTTTTCTTTCATCTTTGATTTCGCTTAAATCCATAATGAAGCGCACCGAGCGAGGTGGCGCAGTGGTTAGACACTGGACTCGCATTCGGGAGGACGACGGTTCAATCACGCGTCCGGCCATCCTGATTTAGGTTTTCCGTGATTTCCCTAAATCACTCCAGGCAAATGCCGGGATGGTTCCTCTGAAAGGGCACGGCCGACTTCCTTCCGCATCCTTCCCTAATCAAATGAGACCGATGACTACGCTGTCTGGTCTCCTTCCCCAAACAACCAACCAACCATAATGAAGCTAACTTTGCTTTCGTAGCGAAAACACGGCTATTAAACCATTCTAGGTCTGCTCGACACGTACTTACCTAATTGTTACGTACGTTGTACAATGCCTCTGAGTTTCATCCATGTTTGCTCCACATCTGCGTCCTCGAAATTCAATAATTGATATTGACTACAGTCACTCTAAGCAGCAACATTTTCATGCGTTTCTTAACATTCCTTGTAACATCCATGGTCACTGATGTGATGCTGTGATCACTGATTCCGTCCTCTACGTTAACAGATTCGGAGCCGGCCGGTGTGGCCGAGCGGTTCTAGGCGCTTGAGTGGGGAACCGTGCGACCTGTACGGTCGCAGGTTCGAATCCTGCCTCGAGCATAGATATGTGTGATGTCCTTAGGTTAGTTAGGTTTAAGTAGTTCTAAGTTTTAGGGCACTGATGACCTCAGATGTTAAGTCCCATAGTGTTCAGAGCCATTTGAACTATTTTTTTTTTTAGATTCGAACAGTTCAGGTCTGTTCTCTAGGTGAAAAATTGACGGGTCGTATTACGATGACGTTATCAGGAAACACGCTCACGATATTTAACAAGTGCCCCCTGAAGCACTCTGCCACTACAGCTCCTGATGCAGGTGATCAATAAAATCGTCCGATCACCATGTTTGACCCACCACTGACGCTTAACTGAATCAGTGCTACGACTGTGAACACAGGTCGCGTGACTAAGGCGATGTGAAAGTGTGAATGAGAGGGGAGGGCTGTTTCTGTTGGTCGTTGCCATCTATATTCCACAAGTCAGGGTTTCTATTGATATCGGTGAGTCTTACCTTTTCTGTCTTCTTATTGAGCTTGGTTTGTTCAATCTGCCTGCGTTCTTAAGAAATGTAACAGATCCGTTATTGGTAGCAGTTGTGGTCCAAGGAAAGTGCATCTATATCTGGCTAGAATGTTACTGATCGTAAGCTCATGCACGAGGGTAAATATTCATACAAGCAAGTGAAAAGTATCCTGTGTTGAATACAACTTGTAGTTTATAGAATTCTTCCCCATTTTTGAGACTTTTAGTTTTGATGCTACTTTATTGTCCAAGAGTTAGCTGAGAAATTTGAAAATTGACGTACGTAAATATATAAACGATTCTGCTGAAATGCGTTTGGGGGGGGGGGGGGAGGAAGGGGGCTTGATATCCGTCTTTAGAAGGGGCAGAGAGTCAAGCTTGACATACCCTCTGATTAGGAAAGTAGAAATACGACAAATTACATTTTCATCCTAAGGTGAAAATTGAAATTCATCAATGCAACATAAAGTGCCCCAAGAAGTAAATAGCTTTCATCCTCCACCTTTCATGATGTTTATCTCCTGGAATATGGAGGACACTATGACATGGTGCTTCGATAAAAGACATCGCAATTAATTCTAAAAATTTAATACAATTCTTTCTAGCTTACCGTTCCTTCGAACAAAAAAATCGAGGAGGATTCGTGACACATCGACTTGATCAAAACGTTTTCTGTGCTTAATTCCATTTTGGATGAATTACAGACCAAGCGTATTGATGATTTTTCGAGATTGGTATAGTCATATCAATGTTTTTGTAGCTCATTTTTCCCTTAAATACGATTCTGAGATGATTTGATGACTGCAAGAAAAACACAAGAAGACTTTCTCCGACAAGTTTTTAATCAGAGCACACCTGTAAAAAGTACCCATTTTCGATACTGTTGTGTCGAAAACTAGTGACTGACATAGGATTTGAAACAAAAGATGTGTCTCGCTAGGTGTCGGAATTTGTGCTTGTTTCCCGCACAACCATTGTAGTAGTTTGGAGCACAGTTTACACAGTCGCAAATGATACCTTTTTTTTTGTAGATGGCAATTTGTATACAGCTCTTCCTGAATAATTAAATTATCTTCGACATACGAAAGGAAGACAATTACATTAAAACTAATGCTGCGACTGTTAGCGTTCCTCCAAAGCGAAGTGGTGGTGCGGTTTCGATCGCGAAAACGAATGGCTATTTTGAAGTACTAGCTTCACTAACATATCACTTCCCCTGACCGATGTTATCGGTTAATTACACATGCAATAAAGTGTGGAGAACCGTCGAAGATGCAATATTAGTTTCTTTTATTACCTAATGATATGTTTCGAGCCTAAGCTCATTATCAAATGATCCAATAAGCTATCCAATGATAGATATTACGCCAGCCACATGAAAGTTCACTGTATTTAAACTCATCTTTAGTATTAAACAGTACAGGGCTGAACTTCATTAACCTAATGAATGATGAATGAAGTTCAGTCCTATACTGCTTTATACTAAATATGTATGTGATTACAATGTCCAGTTGACAGTTTGTTAACCAGAATATTTGCTGACGTCACGGGGCTTCCAGAATTAAATTAGTAAACGGTGCTACTCGTGAAATGCGATTGCTTTCAGTTAAGGATACGAAAGTAAATGACGTATGTTTATTTGATTGCGGTAGTAGTAGTGGCGGTAGTTTTTGGGGAAGGAGACCAGACAGCGAGGTCATCGGTCTCATCGGATTAGGGAAGGAAGTCGGCCGTGCCCTTTCAGAGGAACCATCCCGGCATTTGCCTGGAGTGATTTAGGAAAATCACGGAAAACCTAAATCAGGATGGCCGGACGCGGGATTGAACCGTCGTCCTCCCGAATGCGAGTCCAGTGTCTAACCACTGCGCCACCTCGCTCGGTATTTGATTGCGAATGAGTTTAAAATATAGAACTATTATTTTGCGAGTTTTTTTGAAGGCCTAGTAACACTTGTTTATCTTATCCTTCTGCTCCCAAAATTAGAATAAAAATTTTTAAGATGTGCCGATTAGCCGTTTTCATAGACGAGTGATCTGCACGTCTGACTTTAACGTGAATGACCCGGGTTCAGTTCTCGACATTGCCAGGGACTGTTCCTGGGCGGCAGGCTGGGTGCACTCAACTTCGTGATACCAGCTGAGGAGCTAAATGAAAAGTACAACGGCCGGGAGAGCAGTGTGCTGAACCCGTGCTCCTCCATATCACATCCGCATGCGTCCACATGGCACAGGATCACACGGCGGCAGGCCGACGTCACGTGATCTTCAGGGCTTGATCCCAGAGTTTGTCAGATGTGCCGTATAAGAGCCACCCTATACCACTTCTACTAACCTCGATCACATGCGCGCGTCGTAGTCGTTGGTTGGCCTTCTTTCGAGCTCTTCGATTCCGAACCTGTGGGCAGGTACTGTTGTAGCTTTGTTCAATCAACATCTAACTACACACCCACCATTGTTTGAACCCTTTCTGACTCACAGTCATCAAGAGTCCTTAGCCGAGATTCGTCTCGTAAACAATGCGTCGACAACATTTACAAGGTCGTGCAAAAAGTAATGCCACCGAACGTTTTATTTGAAAACCCTTAAAGCTTTTTAAAAAAGAATACATTATTAACATTTTAAATCTTTATTCTTCATGTCTACAAATGTATTTCTCATCATAGTCACACTGGCGACGAACACATTTCTCCCCGCGAGAGATAGCGTCACTGTAGAACATTCGACTTTGTTGACGGAGCCACAGCCTCTCCTCTGCTATCACCGCTTCATCATTAAAAAGGGAAGTCTTAAAAGGTGTTCTTTGAGTTCTGAAAACAGATGAAAATCGGATGGGACTAACCCAGAAGTGTGTAGAGGATGATCGATGACAGTGAACCCAGACGTCGCAACGCTCGTGTGCGGTCAAGCGCTGTCGTGCAGATGGACACAGTGCTCCATGGATGGACGAACTCTTCGAATTCTGAACTCGATTACAGCACGATTTTCCTCACACACCGACATAGTTACGTTACACACTGCCACACGCTACAATTCGGAGCCCTCTAGCGGCACAGAGCTGCAAACATGTGGACATGAAGAATAAAGATATAGAATGTAAAAACGTTTGTTTTATTTAAAAAGTTTTAAGAGTTAAAAAATCCGAGGCATTTTTTTCAGCACGTCCTAATACTTTCCGCTGGTCCATTTCTCTTCTCCCAGCTACACGACGCAGAAAGCCGTCTTAAGAGGAGACGGAAGGCAATTTTTATCCCTATTCTGCCAATGCTAATTTACCCTTTGAATAGGTACACTTTTCATAAGAACTATAAGTGATAAAACAATAAAATTTTTACTGCATATATATAACATATATGCCTCAATGTAAAAGTAAAATCAACATCATACCTCTTATGGTTTTGAAGAAACAAAATTATTCTTTCACTAGTAAAATCTAACTTTTCTGTACATTAATTATTATAAAACAGTTTCTGATTGTTTGGTGGTTCTCAATTTACTTGTAATAACTTATTACCATCTGCAGTAAAAATTGACCAAATTTCATGTTTCTAACCCCATTAGTTTATCAAAAAGTGGTACCTGAAAGTAAAAAAAAATGCAGTTTTGAGAAAAATCCATTTAAAGTTTATTATTGGAATTCTAGTACAGTTATTGGTGAAAATTACCTGCCACTAATATTTTCCTGCACCATACTGAGCATCATCTGAGTCATATTGATCTTCTTTTCTTCTCTTGCTCCCTCTTCTGTCTGGCTTCTTTTGTGCATTTTAAATTAGCAATATCTGCTTTGCGGATTCTCTCTTTATCTATTTTCACCAAGGATTTTGCAGTATTTCCACTGGATTTTATGCCCAATAATTCCAAAACATCCAGTTTTCTAATTACACCATCATTGAAACATAAAATAGCACCATAAACACCAAATTTGAGTGTTGTAATCTGAACAAATACAGTTTTCGGTAACCGGCTCAAATGTCAGAATTCACACATTAATTTAAATTTCGGGTTTTCCCATGAAGACACTTCTTCAATAAGGTGTCTTTACAAAGGTCTCTAAATATGGGCTTACTTTCATTCATTACTGATGGAAATATGAAATAAATACAAGGAGTAAAAGAATGCTGTGCATAATCTCTGCATGGCGCAAAAAGGAAGGCGTGGCATTTAAATGCCAGATTGCACAGAGTGTCAAGAAAACCATCATAGCTCACGAAAAAATTGTCGTATTTATATAAAACAAAAACTGTTTCACACAGGAAAGACCAGCCATTTCAAATATGTTAAAATCTAAAAATCGAATTTTTGAAGCCCACTTTGCCTTCCGTCTCCCCTTAAAGACAAGCTCTGTGTGAAAATTTTCTTTAGAACTATTGTGATGTCACCTTCTGTGTCAGTTACTTTATAGTTTCCCGAATTATTCCCATTTTTGTGTTTTTCTGTAAGTAACTCTAGTGAACTAAAGAGAGGACAACGTTACATTGTTACTAAACCATAGTAGATTTTAGGACTCCATATTTTATTCAGTTCGAATTCATAATTAACAGTTTATGCCTTCCTTAATTACAGTTATAAGGTCTCCAATAGTTTGTCGCGTACCGTACCAGATTGCCGGGAACCGCGAAATGGTGCCAACTGCAATTGTAAATATTACGAGGGTTTAGTAACCTAGGATTAATAGAGAAATTCAGTCCGTCGAAAACCTGTCTATTACTAACAATTCCCGCTGTTTTTACTCCATTTGCTTATGTTACTATTACCTCATAGCCGCTTCACAAGAAGTTTGTTCTCTTTCCAGGTCAATTCACTATTTTCTAATAACCCCAGCCTAAACTTTCCTATATCACCTCTTTAGATTTTCCAGTGTATTCACAACATTCAAATTTTTAACATTCCACTTTTTGATTGGTAAAATAGCCTTATTCATCCCCCTCCTGATGTACTTATTTATAACCCCTTCGGAGAAAGGCGATTTTATTAATGTTTTGCCTTCTGCGTCCCTTCTGTGTTAAACGTCGTAGTTTCTTGCGAATTTGGATGATATTTCTTACTTAGCCAGATGTTTTGGGTGTGCGGAGATTTCTTACTTCCTTTCGTATGTGACACTAATTTTCCTAACAGTTTTTTGTTTTTGCAAAGCTACGTATTAAAAAAAATAGTTCAAATGGCTCTGAGCACAATGGGACTTAACTCCTGCGGTTCCAGACTGTAGCGCCTAGAACCGCTTGGCCACCCTGGCCGGCGCTACGTATTCCCCTACAACGCTGGTGCACACATTGTAATTTTGATCTGCTGTCATATATTCGTTTTCGTCTTGCAGTCGTTGATGTTTTGGACATTTTTAGTGGATGTGGTTATTAATACCAATGACCTTCCCGTTGGCATGTAACATACCTACTCCTCTACATTCTCATCGGCACCCTTTGCACTTGACAATGGCTGAGGACAGGATGGCCATAGTCACGTGAACCTTTATGACCCCATCTCGCTCCCCCTACTTCGTAACCTCTATAACGATTATTAGATATTTTATCAATATTTTATTTCAGTCAAGCCAGTGTATCAAGTACCGGAACATAGACTGAAGACTTACATACTTTATGTCTGTAGTATTTTACACTAACATTCGCAAACTTTTACCCACATTTTTGATGTTTCTTCACGAGATGCTAATGTAGAGTCATAACATTAATTTCTTACTAAAACAAGCACATTCTGAAAGATTTACTGCCACTGTTGTTAAAATTCTAGCCATGAGGTTTTCTGCATTAGTTTAAATGTGTCAAGTAAGTGAACGATTAATCACAGAAACAGTTTACTGTAGTGTAGTATCTGACGGCAAAAAAATTGCAGTTCGGTTCCTATGGTAATTACAGAGCATCTGGCAACATCGGGCTTGAGTACATTTAACAACTCTTAGAATGAACTTTTGAATAAAGAAAGTAATAAGAAGAGGGAGGCATATCCTTTTAAAAGTACGCTACAGCAGTAAAAGAAATTAAATGAAAACAGAATATATTCAAACAAATAAACTGACAAAAAAGAAAGAAAAAACGAATTACAAAGTACTTACAAACTAAAAATTAACCTTGCCCTTTTACAGTAGAAATCTATAGTTTACAACAAAGAATGCGACAATTTTTAATCAGTCTCCTCAGAAAAATAAATTAATCTGCCTCTCTTTGAAACGAACATAGATACTCGTCTATACAAAACAAATAAGTGTAAAAAAACTGTCGTTTTTATTAGCCAATTAGACGTTGAAATAACCAGTTCCCTGAAATGCGATGTTAAGGGCGTCTCAGAGAGGAACAGATAAATGCGCATTGCAGTCAGCCCTTTGACTGCAGAAGTACACGACTGTGAAAGAATGCATAAAATGGAATGCTGGGAACAAAAAACTAGAGTAACGTTGTATTGAAAAATGAATCTGCAAATGTTACGTAAACAGGGCCGGGATCGTTCGCCAGCGTTTTTGCGTTGCACGGAAAAGGACGTAATATTTTCATTCAAAATTTACACAAGGGCAGAACGAGTGCAGAGCAGCTTACTGCGATGAGTCAACAACACTCTAATGGGCACAACGCGCGGCTGCGGCTGCACCAGCGCCGAAAATAAAAACCCAGGAGCGCGGCGCGGCAGCCTGTCGAAGGCCCGTGCCTTCTGTTGGCACACTGCCACCCACGCGCGTGCATGCTCGCCCAGCTTCCGGAAATTACTCTGCGCACTGTTTTGCAAGGTGTCTCGGTATCTCTCGCCTGCCTATATCTGTTTCTGTTGTCGCACCGTTCGTATTTACGACCTGGTGTAATAAATTTATGGTCCAATAAAAGATACACGATGCCATGAATGCAACATAAGCCCGAGTCATAAGTCTTGTGAGTGGTTTTATACGGTCTGACACGAATCCCTCTCCTGTGCCAACCTCTTCATCTCAGAGTAGCACTTGCAACATACGTCTTCAATTACGTCCTGGATGTATTACAACCTCTGTCTTCCTCTACAGTATTTACCCCTCTTATACCATGGAAGTTATTCCATGATGTCTTCGCAGATGTCCCACAGTCCAGTCCCTTCTTCTTGATAGAGTTTTCCTTATATTCTTTTCGTCGACGATTCTCCGGAGAACCTTCGCATTCCTTACCTTATCAATCCACCTAATTTTCAGCATTCTTCTGTAGCACCACATCTCAAATCCTTCGATTCTCATCTTTCCTGGTTTTCCTGCAGTCCGTGCTTCACTGCCTTACGATGCACTGCTCCAAACATACATTCTCTGAATTTCTTCCTCAAATTAAGGCCTATGTTTGATACTACTAGACCTGGAATGCTCTTTTTGCTAGTGATAGTCCGGCCTTTATGTCCTCCTTTTCCCATCCCGTGATGCGTTACTTTGATGCCTAGATAGCACAATTCCACTTTCTGATTACCAATCCTGATGTTAAGTTTATCGCTGTTCTCATTTCTGTTTCTTCTCATTACTTTCATCTTTGTTCGATTCACTCGTAATCCATATTCTATACTCATTAGACTATTCATTCCATTCAGCTGACCCAGTAAATCTTCTTCACTTTCAGTATGGGTAGTTATATCACCAGCGAATCTCATCATTGATATCCTTTCACCTTGAATTTTAATTCCATTCTTGAACCTTCCTTTTATTTCACTAATTGCTTATTCGATGTATGAACAATATGGGCGAAAGACTACATCCCTGTGTTACAACCGCTTAATGAGAGCTTTTCGTTCTTAGTCTCCCACTCTTATTGTTCCCTCTTCGTTCTCGTACGTAACGCATATTACCTGTCTTTCCCTGTAGCTTACCCCGATTTTTCTCATTATTTCGAAAATCTTGCACCATTTGACGAAGGCAAACAGTTTTTGCCGGTGATTTTTCTTCAGTCTTGTTTCCATTATCAACCGTAACGTCATAACTGCCTCTCTGGTGCCTGTACCTTTCCTAAAGACACACTGATCGTCGTCGGGTGGTTAAAATTAAAGTGCAGCTACTCACACAAGTCCAGTGGGAGCTGGAATTTGCGTGGGTGGCAGCGAAGCTTGGTAGATAATGAAACATGTTAATGTGGAACCGGTATACGCAGACAGAAATTAGTTCCAATCTTGGCCACCAGGTGCAAATCTGGCGCTGTGAATGCAAGCACGACTTATAGAAATGTTTCCATCCATAATGGTTTCGAAATGGGACGTGGGCAGAAAATGACAAGTGATTTTATTATTAACTATCAGTTAACACAGTTTGTTGAATATGAGCACCGGAGACGGCGACGAGATGCTGTACAGCGACAGATTTGCACCTGGTGACCATAACTGGAACTAATTTTTTGTCCAGAGTAAATCTGTTCTTCATTAACGCATTAGCGTATCTACCTAGTTTCGCTGCCATACGATAATTACAGTTATGCACTCCGTCTTCAGGCCACAAGTGGCCCATCGGGACCATCCGACCGTGCTGTAATCCTCAGATAAAGATGCGGATAGGAGGGGCGTGTGGTCAGCACACCGCTCTCCCAGTCGTTACGAGTAGCTCCTCAATTGCCATCACGAGACTGAGTGCACCCCGAAAAATGGCAACAGCGCATGGCGCCCTGGATGGTCACCCATCCAAGTGCCGGCCACGCCCGACAGCGCTTAACTTCGGTTATCTAACGGGAACCGGTGTAGCCACTGTGGCAAGGCCGTTGCCTGATAATTACAGTCCACCCAGGATTTCACTCAGTAGCTGCACTTTAATTAAAACCACCTGGCATGTTATAGCTGATCTTCTTCCTGATCAGCTCTGCACTTGTACTTCTTAAAGATTTCGGCTGATAGAAGAAGGTTACCAAGATTATAACATATTTTGTGAAAATTATGGGCTCGATGGATTCCAACATGTTCATACCGTGAAGTAAGATGAGATCTTACGATTACGACAGAAACGTGCACAGAATAGCAAATCAATAAAGTTATAAAGGGTATGTCATTTAACAGCAACCAGTCCTGCCCCACATTATTTTATTTCCTGATAAATCCAACTTTTGTAACAACCAGCAGATCAACTACCTTTTTGCCCTCATCATGTTTTTGTCTTCCAAAAGTTTCTCTTCCATTGTTCTTCTTGTGGTCTTCAGTTCGAAGACATAGTTTAATATGTTTAATTTTATGTAAAAATAATGAATCCTGAGTTTGACGCAATTTCATTCAGTAATTTCCTAGAAAACTGAGTTTTTCCAAATTTAGGATTCCGCTAAAAACGGAAGTTACAGACTGGAATTTTCAGTAGCATGTGTAACTATGTATAAAATCATCACCCTGAGGTCATTTATTGAACATCTACATTGTTTTGTAAAATTTGAAATTTGGTGGAAAAGCAGCAAATCTATATAGACTAATCACTTAGGTTTAGATAGACTAATCACTTAGGTTTAGCTTGGAAGTCGGAAAAACTCAGCACCATATTCTGAATACAAAATATTAAAGCTCTACCAGCTTTTCTAGTTTGCAAATATAATGCTCCAAGGTTCAGAATAAGCTGAACAGGCAGATTAGGAAAGGACAATTTACAACGAATTTCTCACAGGATGCGTATTTGTTTGTGTAGAGGCTTCAAATTCATTCAAATTATGTGGAGAACCTATCTCTAAATACTAGGCTCCACGATCAGACCCAACGATGCCCACCAGGCGCCCTGTCGTCCTATGCCATGTGGCGTCTTTCGGAGGCGGTGTCGGCGCACTGCGCTCGCATCCATTATCGGCTACCCAAGCCACGGAGCCGCTGCTTTTCGTTGACATGATTCAGCAGTTGACACATCAAGGCTTAGTAGACCTCGTTCCTGTCCTTGTAACAAGAAAAAAATCTCCTCTGGCATTAGAGGGAATTGAACACAGATCGTCCACTTTGTAGTCAGACATGATTACAACCGTGGTCGTCAGACGTGATTACACCTCAACTACGTAGGAGGACAAGAATGTTCCTCTAGTGTACAAAAATGTGACATTGATTTAAAAATCAACTGGGAAAGATATACAGAAATTTTAGAGTCGTATGTTTCCTTCACCGCCCGCACCGTTCCAGAACAGCGCATCCAGTCATTACGAGGGTTACTATTAATTGCAGTTGTTCGTGATCGAAACATGCCAAGACGAAGTAAATATTCCGGAATCCGAGTCAAGAACAGCTGCAAACATAAAAAACGCACAATTCGGTATCCCCAATGTAGCTTCAATCCCGCGTCCAGCCATCCTGATTTAGATTTTCCGTGATTTCCCTAAATCGCTCCAGGCAAATGCCGGGATGGTTCCTCTGCAAGGGCACGGCCGACTTCCTTCCCCGCCCTTCCCTAATCCGATGAGACCGATGACCTCGATGTTTGGTCTCTTCCTCCAAACAACCAACCAACCCAATGTAGCGAAGTTAGGTAAATCCCTTAATACTGGAAAATCCACTTGTATACCAGTTAGGTTCCTTTCAGAGAAAGCATATACGATAGCTCTCTCGATAAGGATCCGTACCTAGGGATTGGAAAGTCGCACAGGTCATACCAATACTGAGGAAAGGAAACGGGAGAAATCCAATTAATTACGGACCCATATCAGTGACGTCGATTCGCAGAAAGGTTTTGGAACATATACGTACTGAGTTCCAACTTTATGAACTACAACGAAGAAAACGATCTACTGACATTATCATCACGGATTCAGAAAATATCGTACTTATGAAACACAGGTACCAGTAATGAGTCTACCGACAGAGGATCTCAAATGAGGAGCTTTTCTTCAAAACTCGATATATGCAAAAATTTCAAAATTGAGTTAGCTGTGGTAATGCCATAATGTTGACCTTTCACATCAGCCCCTGAACGAAGTTTCAGTGAAAGTCGACTACTGACATGTATATGAACACTCCAAATAACGAGGTTTTAGCAAAACACGATATATGCATTCTTACACTCATAGCAAAAGCCGACAAATGCGTTATAATTACTCTCTCGTGTCTCGGCTCTCTTTCTGCAGTAAGCAGCTAACGATAAAGAAGTATACTGGCTGCCTTAAGCGATGTTACTCATTGTTGTAACAATATTTACTGGACTTAAGGTTTCACCTTCAAACGCTACAGGAATGAATGGGTGCAAAGCTCCTGGGCTTTGCCATGAAGGTATGTCTCACTTTCATGAACACATGACAGATTTCTTAATATTTCAGCACCTCAGCGCAGAGTAGTGGACGCCCAGAATGCAACACGAAAGAAAACAGTGACAGTGAAGTATACCACTAGAAAAAGGAATGGTGAAGTAGTGCCTATTTGTGTTACCACATTCAGAGTAGTGCCTGGCATGTCAAAGGATGGGTTATGCTATTTAACAAGCAGGTTCGATGATGGAGGAAATGATGATAAGAAGCCAGCTATTGCCTTTAAGAATGATATTTAAAAAAAGAACCATAAATGCAAAGAAAGCCACTATGAAATCGGGAAGTCTACTGTAGGTTATTTTCCTTCACATGTCACAGCCTATAAAAAGTTCAAGAAATTCTGTGAAGAAAGAAAAATCCATGCCAGAGGCAGGATTCGAACCTGCGACCGTAGCGGTCACGCGGTTCCAGACTGCAGCGCCTAGAAGCGCACGGCCACTTCGGCCTGCTGCAAGTATGTATATTACAAATATTTTAATACGTCACTGAGCACACCTCATTTCGATTCCTGCTCCAGTTGTAAGATTGGTTTAATCCATGTCTGCAGAAGAAGAGTTAACTACGAACTAGACACGGATTACATAAAACCCGTGCAAAGCGTTTTTTTATATAATGATGGAAGATAATCCTACTGTTATTAAGATTTGCTTTGACGTGCAACAAAACCAGCCAGTTCCAAATCTTTAGTGAGGTTTTCTATTCTAGACAAGTATGGATATTAAATCTGTACATCATGATCAATACTAAGAAGCAAAAAAGGGAAAGCATTGTTTTCTAAACCTGGTTGGAGATAGAATGTTCAAGAGGATGCAATGAAGTTGTTTCGGCTCTTCCGGATTTTCAATGTGACTTACATAAAAAACAACCAGACGATGGCATCAATACTGTACATCTGTTTCAGATCCTTGCAGCAGCCCAAATAAAAACAATTATATGATGGTGATGCTTACTGCGTTCTTTGAAAACAGCACAAAACTCAATAATATTCATCTCTTCTTCCCTGTTCGTGGCCATATTTTGTGAACATATCTTGTGTCCAGACGTAATGACCTTTTTAGACTCTGAGAAGCTCATCTGCAGAAACTAGCACGGTTTTAGGAAACAGCTGTCATGCGAGACACAGCTGACCCTCTTTGTGTATGACTTACAACAGGTTCCAGATACCGGCTCCCAGATGGATGCCATATTCCTCGACTTTCGAAAGGCGTTCGACTCAGTTCCGCACTGTCGCTTGCTCCAAAAAGTGCGTGCTTACGGTCTATCCGATGGCATATGCGGTTGGATAGAAAGTTTTCTAACAGGCAGAGAGCAGTATGTCGTCCTCAATGGGGAGACTTCAACAGAAGCAAGCGTAACATCAGGCGTGCCTCAGGACAGCGTAATAGGTCCGCTGCCTTTTACGATTTACATAAACGTTCAGATTGATGGTATTGACAGCGGCATTAGACTGTTTGCTGATTATATTGTAATCTACAGGAAAGTATTATCACACGAAAGTTGTGAACAAATCAATGAGGATTTGCAGAAAATAAATGCGTGGTGTAATGACAGGCAGTTATCTCTCAATATTAGTAAGTGTTACCTACTGTGTATAACAAAGCGAAAATCCCCATAAATATACGAGTACGAAATAAATGTCCAGTCTTTGGAAGCCGTAACATCCGTCGAAATGATCTCAAATGGAACGATCAGATTACACAAGTAACCGGTAATGCGAACTCTAGATTGCGGTTTATTGGTAGAATCCTGAAGCGAAGCAGTCCTTCGACAAAGGAAATTGCTTACAATATTTTAGTTCTTCCGGTCTTGGAGTACTGTTCGTCTGTGTGGGACCCATACCAGTTGGGTCTGATTCAAGAGATTGAGAAGGTCCAGAGGAGAGTGGCAAGATTCGTGACTGGTACATTTAGCCATCGCGAGAGCGTTACAAATTTCATAGAAAGTTTGAAGTGGGGCACGCTTGCAGATAAGGCGACGCGCTAAACGTAAGGGGCTGCTCACTAAATTCCAAAATTCGATCTTCGCCGAGGATGTAGAGCATGTATTATTACCACCAACTTTCATATCGCGCAATGATCACCATTCAAAGATAAGGGAAATTATAGTTCGTACTGAGACGTTCAGACAGTCGTTTTTCCTTCGCGCGATCTGCTAGTGGAACAGAGGGGGGAAATACGACTTTGGCGCGAATAGTACCCTCCGCCACACACCTCTTGGTGACTAGCGGAGTATTTATGTAGATAGCTACATGCCTCCAGAGCGAGTGTGTGGTAGAACTGAGAAGTCTTAGGGAAAAAAAGAAAGCATCTTGTCTCCTAAATGCTATTGCGATATTTTACAAGAGCATGGTACTCTCAGAGCTCTAAACACAGACTAGATTGCTAAAAATCTAAAAGATAATACACAGAAGTACTAAAATCCAAACTGTTATTCAAAATGAACAGTCAGCGCGTCACCTCATACAGGAAAAATTGTTAATGTGTCAGCAAGTAACATATATTCCGAAGCCACTAGAAGTGTTCATCCTGAGACGCAAGAAACCATCTCATAAAACAGTACTAACATCCACCCTTTTGTCAAAAGAAAATGTGATGAGCAAAGAAAAGAAAAAAGATGTTCCTGACTTGCTTAAGCATTTTGAAATTCCACAAGATGCAAAGGAGTTTTACAGGGATGTCCTACACGAATAATATATAGATGTAAGAGGGAAAACTTGACAGTAACAATATGATTGTAACATGTAAAACGTTTTGTGTAATTCATTTCATACTTCAAATAGTATTGACAAGCTAAACAATTATGTTAACATGGTTATCAGTGCTGTTATTTTATTATGCCACTGTATTTCTATTACTGCTGTTCGTCTCTCAATAATGTCAAAAACTACAAACTGAAAAGTGATATATACAATAAGATATGCAAAAATATGCGTTTGCAACAATGCAGGCATATAATAAGAAAATATTAGTTGCGAAAAAATTAAAAAAGGTAACGTAACTAATACCATTCATCGACTTTTGAAAAAAGTGGAAAAATCCCACCTTAATATAATGTCATAAAAATTAAATTTTATTGTATTTCATTAGAACGTTTTATTAAAGTCAATGAGATCTAGTAGTCGTGTAAAAATTAAAATGCTCAAACATATCTCTCTAGGTGAAAAGAGAAAAACTCATTTTATGAAAAACTGTATCTGTTGCATTTATATAATTTGGAAAAACGTTCTCAAATTGAGTCCATATTTCTAGATTCCCAGAAGGTTTCTTTACACAGTTCCTCACAAGCGGCTCCTAATCAAGCTGCGTGCCTAAGGAGTATCGTTCCTTTGCTCGTGGTCTTACGGTAGCGTTCTCGCTTCCGGAGCACGGGGTCCCAGGTTCGATTCCCGTCGGGGTCAGGGATTTTCTCTGCCTCGTGATGAGTTAATCAACACTGACTCGCAAGTCGCCGAAGTGGCGTCAACTAAAAAGGACTTCCAATACGGCGGCCGAACTTCCCCGCATGGGGCCTCCCGGCCAACAATGCCATACGATCATTTCAGTGACCGAATTCGTGATTTCCTGTCGGAAGGGTCACAGTTCGTAGTAGTAGATAGAAAGTCATCGATAAAAAACACGTGATATCTAATGTTCCCCATGGAGATGTTATACTGTTCTACATAGACGATTTAGGAGTCTATTTGACCACCCCTCTTGGATTGTTTGGAGATGATACTGTTGTACACCGTCCAGTTAAGTCATCAGAAGATCAACACCAATTGCAAAATGATTTAGACAAGATATCTGTAAGGTGGGGAAAGTGGAAATTGACCATGAAAAATAAAAAGTGCGAGGCCACCCACGTGAGTACTAAAAATAATTCGTTAAATTTTGGTTACACGATAAATCACACTAATCTAAAAACTGTCATTTCAGCGAAGTATCTAGGGATAACAATTACGAACAGTATAAATTGTGACGATCATGTAGATAATATTGAGGGTAAGGGGAACCAAAGACTACGTTTTATTTGCAGACCAATTAGAAGACACAACAGTTTTACAAGAGAGACTGCTTGTATAACGTTGCTTGTCCGTCCTCTTTGCGCAGAGACCATTTTGCGACATTTCAATTACCAACGTTCTCCTTCGAATGCAGAAATATTTTGTTGACGCCCACCTACACAGGGATGAATGATCATCGTAGTAAAATTTAAATAAAACTAGAACTCGCGCGGAAAGATTTATGTGTTTATTTTTCCTGTGCTGTTCCTGAGAGGAACAGTAGAAAAATAGTCTCAAGGTGGTCCGATGTACGCACACCCAGACACTCAAGCGCGAACTGTAGAGCAGTCATGTAGACATAGATGTTGATGTATGTGCCAGTTAGTGTATGTAGTTTCATTGTAAGGGACTTGCATTCGATGAGCAGTTTAAAAAAACTATCAAAAATCGTAACTTGCTGTCGTATTTCTTACAATAGGCAATATTTATAGCAGGTGCAGTTGAAATATCAAAAAATTGGATTACTATTTCAGGTAATCAGGCCCGTGTTGCATCCATGGAAAAGAGACTTGGATAGTGAAAAGTTCAGGGAACGGACAGTGAACACTGAATTAAAACTGACTGGGTGGCAAAAACTGGTGGTGGTTAACTTCGTTACGATTATTTCGTTTGCATTATTTTAACGAAAGGATTTACTACACTGGAACAAACCTGTACTCACTTCATAGCACACAATATATAAAACACGCTCTGTAGTCGTTGTAAAAACCCCGCTTTTAAAATACAAGTGAAACGATCGCGAAAATATGACGAGTGATGTGGCTGGGTGGTAATTGTAAGAGAGAAAAATGAGAGATGAAGCAGTCTCTTTGTACAAAAATTAAAATCTATGTAACAAAAGAGCTAGGAAATCCAGGGATGTCTCCATATCTATGGAAGTCATCTTTATATTTAGGATGAGTCTCTTTCAAATTCATGTTGCGCACTTCATTGTATAGGAGCAGGTTAGATACAACTGTGGACAGAGTTTGAAAAACTAAGAAAAGATTATAAAAACTTCGTGCTGAATATCTTGTGATAAGAAACATCTTAACACAAAGTCACTTGAAGATGGAACGAGGATGTTAAAAAATATGCTAAGAAACTTCGCGGCCTAAAACTGTAAAGTTTAAGACCTGGAAAAGTTTGCACCGCGCATGTGTCCATTTATCAGACTAATCGTCTAGGCAACAACAAGCGAGATAGCGCAATGGTGAGCCACTAATTTCGCATTCGGAATGGCAACGGTTCATATTCCCGACCGTTCACACAGCTTTTTTAAAAAAAAAATTTCAAAGAATACATAACCATTTGTCTGTATATTACTGTGTTTTTCTTATTTCGCGTCATTATGGAGTTCAATATTCTTAGACTATTAACATCATTTTTCTGTGTACTGTGTAGGATGACCGAAATACACAGTTCAATAAATTTGCTTAACATAGATATAAATTAACGTCTTGTAAGAATATAGCACATTATTGTAGAAGCATGTCATATCTGGTGAAGTCAGTCCAACGCAAGTAAAAACACGACATCCAAGTTTAGACATTCTGTGGGTTCACCAAATATAAGGAAAATAGCTGGATGGTTCCTTCGAAAAGAACGTGTCCTACTTTATTTCCCATACTGAGTTTGTGCTCCGCCTCTACTGATCACGGACGTTAAATACTTATTTTTCTTCCTTTTATTTACTCATGCAATAAGTCGGGAATCATTTTACCACTCCTCTAAGCCTTTTTACTTATTAGCATTGACAGAAGGATTCACTTACTGCGTTAAATCATTTGTTTACAATCTATTAATAAAAAGAATAGTTGGAATTTGATTTCTTTCTACACACTGTAATGAAAGGACACACTTGTGAAGTACATTTACGGTGCATCGGTGTAGCGAGGAACGTAGTTTCATCCTCGCCTCAGACCTCTTCACAAATAAATATGAGATACTTTTTGCGCCACCGTGCAGTACTTTAATGAAAATGTGTGGTGCGTGCTTAATTTAATGCGGTTTTCAAATGATTTCTGTCCGCCCGCGCAGTGTGACGTAAAGTGGCCGCGCTCGTAATTAGCAATCGAGCGCTCCCCGCTCTGTGAAACAGTCTGCTGTATCGACAGCCCACTGAATTACACACGCTTTACCATTACATTCGACCAAGCAATATATGCGAATTTGCATATTGAAACAAACGCAAGGAGACGGCTATTTTTTATGAGTAACGTTATATTTAGTAGTCACCCTTCTCTACTGATATTTAAGGCTCTTCCAAAACTGATTTATTTTATAGTTCATTAACTTGATACTTCAAACCAAATGCAACAGCAAAATAGAAAAATACAGATATGTGTTTATTAGCAAGCTTTATGGAATTTTGGTCTTCATTATCTCAAAAGGCAATCATTTATTTCAACATTCTCTGTCATTTTGAACAGATCCTCAGAGAATCCTACAACAACATTTTAGTATCACCTTCAAATGTTTTGCTATGATGTTGTTACTGCGGAACTTCTGACAACTTGCACATCTTTTTCATTTCCATCATCAGATAGTTGCAGCTGTGGGCTTTCGAGTACTCACATTTGTCGTTACCTAAGGTCTAAATTCGATAGAAGCGGGCTTCTAATCCCTGCCAGGACTTATTGGTTCACTTGTCCTTAAATTATTTCAGGCAAATGCAAGAATGATGCCGGCCGCTGTGGCTTCAGTCCGGAACCGCGCTGCTGCTACGGTCGCAGGTTCGAATCCTGCCTCGGGCATGGATGTGTGTGATGTCCTTAGGTTAGTTAGGCTTAAGCAAATCTAAGTCTAGGGGACTGATGACCTCAGATGTCAAGTTCCACAGTGCTTGGAGCCATTTGAATCATTTTACAAGAATGGTTCCTTTAACAAAAACACTGTCGAATCGTAAGTTCATCCTCGTCAATATCAATCTAGTGTCCTCAAGTCACCGAGAGATTACATTCCAATCTTCATCTATTTTTCATATTCTAAATAATCTACATCTGTTTTCCACAAGTCACCGCATGGTTTGAGACGAGCTCTACCAGAATCATTTCCTCCCTTCTTGTTCCATTTGTTGACTGTGCGTGGGAAGGTCTTCTCCTCTGCTTAATCCTAAATTTCCCTAATTTTTCTCTCGTGGACATTATACGATCTATACCGGAATGAATATTTTATCCTGCAATGAAGGGCACACTGCCCAGGAACTTCCTGGAAGATTAAATCTGTGTGTCGGACTGGGTTTGAACTCGGCTTTTCCCCCTTTGCGGACAATGATCTTACCTACTGAACTATTAAGGCATGTTTCACGATTTGAGAGATAACAGTCTGTCAGTACATTTCTACTACTTTGCAAAACACAGTAGCTCTTCCGCATACCTTGCTCAATTATCACTCATGCACGAGAGGATACTGCAGAGCAAAAGACAATTGTGTTCTTTCATGGCACCGTGTGAGAAGAGATCATAAAATTCCACCTATATCTCAACTTTTCACAGCATGGCACCAAGCTCCAGTTGAAAGCTATCTCCAAGTCTTAATGCTTTGTGGGTAGGCGCTGCTTGCTCCTTTGTACTTGTTTATAGATAAATAATAAAATGCCAATTCCTCCATCTTGAATTTTTTACGGCAGCGCAAATGAGCTACATCACCATTTTGGATTTTCACTTCTTGGGAGAGAGGGGGGGGGGGGGGAGGGGAGCTGAACGAAGCAAGATGGAGAGAGGCAGGGAAAGGGGGAAGAAGTGACCTCCAGGTGAAGAGGTCTGGCCCTTATTACACCGACGTAGACGAAAACCTATTGTCTGGGTCGGTACACTCTTTCATCCGTTTCTCGGTGCACCTGTAACGTTTGTGTCACGTAGCAAACGTGTTTCTCATTATCTTCTCTAATAACTCTACAAATTTATACACATATTTGGGTGTCTATGAATAATTTAATTTAAGTCAACGTTTCCACCAACTGTTCGACTGCGAGGGGTGGGCCGGTATTGTAACAGCAACTTTCTCCAGGCATCACTCTTACGGATTTCTTTTTGTGGGACGGATGAAGCAGATAAAGCACTGGTGTACGAGATATTGTTAGTAACTCCAAGGTTCCCTGTTTGGATTAAGCTGCTACTCTTAATCGTGAACATATGGTTGTTTCAAGCGTGCTACACCATCATTAGCATGCACATGCTAGTAGTGCATTAATGTAAATGGGCGGTATTTTCAGCAATATAAATCAAATAGCAGTTAGAATATCGTAATTGAACATCACTAGCATCAAAACCTGTAACATTTTTTTTTTCACATAAAAAGTTTCATATACATGCTTTTTTACACTTTTCCCTCTGCCTCTGTCTTCTTCATAACAAAACTAAATCACCTAGGTTAACTAGTCCCGGACTTCTGAAATTGAACGTAAGAAAAACAGGAATCGCATTTTGTTCTCAGGACGGTACAACAGGAATTTGTTGAAGAGTAAAACATTTAACTCTGTAAATTGTCAGCTTACGATTTATACCTTGATATTGGGTACAATGAACAAGAAACATAAATTCATATAATATAACACACCTCTGATTCGTATTAGCAGTAAGGACCAAACTCGCTTTAGATGTGGAAGGGAAGGCTGAGATATAATGGTCTATTGCAGTTCTTAGTTACTTGACACTGGTTAGAGGAGTTGCTTATTATGGTACTAATCAGGTAGGGAAGCTTACGAAACATGAAGTATTGTACTCATAAGAGCTATGCTGTTTCAATACAAACAGTAATAGCCCAGCGATGAATTTGAATTCCTCCCGCTGAAGGTTCGAGTCCTCCCTCGGGCATGGGTGTGTGTGTTGTTCTTAGCATAAGTTAGTTTAAGTAGTGTGTAAATCTAGGGACCGATGACCTAAGCAGTTTGGTCCCTTAGGAATTCACACACATTTGAACATTTGAATTTTCGACCGACATTTTCTAGCAGAGCAATAAGCGCAAAAACTCCTACAGTCTACGGGGGAAAATAAAATCCCGTTAAAGCATTTAGACAACACCATGAGATACCTACAGAAGAGATACGAACTGTAAATCCTGCAATATACCAACTGTGCAACGGTGGTGAGCTGAATTTCCACATGCTTTCGCATAATGCGGTACTTTCAATGTCACCTAAGTGGCCCAAGGAGGGTTCCCGTCACAACACAGATGGGCGGAATGGCTATAAATACTCGAATTTCAGCCATGAACAACATTTTTATTCCTTCTACGAGTGGTTTTTGGACTTCAGACTGTTGCCAATGCATTAACAATTTTCACGCCAGTTGAAAAGTCCAGTATGGGGCCAGAAAGCTCCAACTTCATCAGCTAGCTACTAGATACAATAGTTCTGGGTCAAGAGATGATGCCACTATGAGGAAACCTCCTCTAAGCTATTCTCATTCAGCACTATAGGTGACTCAAAAGGTCTTCGGTTCGGCGCAGAGCATCTGTACAACTTGGATGAGGTCCCAGGTCATGTGGTGTAAGCCCCCTGGGGTTGGTGAAGCAAATAACATTACATTTGGTGTCAGAATAAAACCGGTAACCATAATCGACGCCATGAGACAGCAAACAGCATCATATCACAGTGGGGAGTGGAAACAAACTATTTTTTGCTGTTCTTTCATGACACTGCGTTGACAATAACTAACCTCTTGAACTGGGGATTGGATTGAGGGTCTGACAGGTGAAAGTGGACTCAATCAGTGATGTAAGTGACTTAAGAGAGCACGCTAAAGAAACAGATGGCAGTTTGCGCCCAATTTGATGTGGGCGGTGTAACTTGTTGGAGCTCAGTGCTCCATACCCTGAATCATGTGCAGTGGTTTGTTTTAAATATATGAGGGCTTCGCATTACGCCACAGAAAGTGTTGAACGCGCATAATTGGCACCCAGATGTAGAAATCATAAGTGTCTTTAAGAATGAGTGTAGCATTGGTATTGGAATTAAAAAGTTTCCCATCATTTTTTTCTTTTGTTGTGAACACAAGCTTTCCAATAAGTGAGCCAGGGGCAGAAAGGATTACCATAACGCAAGCACTTCAAACAATGCTGAATTTTGTGGCACAAATGAAGCGTAAGCAGCTAGATGCATAAAGAGATGACAGATCCTCATCCAGTAGGTCAGTACCCATCCTAGATGCTAGTATCGCTACCCTACTTTCCCTTTTTCTGGGTAAATCAGGGGTCAATGTGCTAGAGTTTGTAGATAGTCTACTAATAGTCACGAAGCTGGGATGTTAGAAAAGCTGTTGTTGCATATGGGCAAGTTACGTTTGGTGATCAGTGCCAAAATATAATCGATGTATCATGAAGAGTTGGAGAATGCTCTGACATTTGTAATGCTGAGGACTGGTTGGGTACAGTGATATAGGAAGAACAATATTTGTAGATATTACAGGGAGAAACTGGACAAGGTATCGCAGAAACAGAGGGAATCCATCGAGGATATCGTGGACAGTACTTTAAAGCTTAATATTAATACGTATGAGATGACAGAAAATGATGATACTAACAGATTTCTACTTCTAGAGGCAGAACAAAGAGTAGTAGCGCATTTTTGCAGGGGTTTCCACCCTATGTATCAAGAAAAGTGTGGGCAAAGTTTTGGAAAGATTTTGTAAGGACTTAGCTCGTGTCGTAACAAAAGTGAGAGAGAGAGAAGAGATAGATGAGTACCATCAGCCACAGTATAGGAAATATCGCGAGTAGGGCACAAGGAACGAGACTGCAGACAGAAGCCGAATAAGAGGCATGATAAAGGGTCATTGAATGAGAATTGTAACCTACCGATAAATGGCAAAAGTGGCTCCCTACCCGCCGAATGGCGCCCACAGTAAATTCTGTCCAACTAAAACCTGCAGAGGTGAAAATTTGCTTAATTGGCTGCAAGAGAATGTAAGTTTTATTGGACATGGGTTTGTAGTTGTCTGTGGCAAGTTTGGCCTTCGTAGGGAATAGGAAGTTGAACCCATCATGATATAGGTTATGTGGTGTGGGTGATAGTAATGTGTGTTCACTAGGATCAGAATTATTTGGTTCATGGGAATAGGGAAAACACTTCTGAGGATGTGTGGACGTTTTTCCTCGTATAGGCGACGGTTACTGCGTGATCTTAGGGTTAGATTTCTTACATGCATATAACACTAAGATTGGCATTGGACAGTGCACAATGGAACTTAATGGGGTATCGTTTCATTTGAGGATACTACTCTCGGTGCCATATGCCATAAAGTTTATATCTCCAGAAAGGGTCCCAATTAGACTATGTGCAAAAGCATTAAGGATTAATTTGCTTGATAAATTCCCGCAAGTATGAGAAAACTCCCGTAATATATGAGAGAATTACTATGGGTGAGCATAAGAGTCAAATTTCCGGTGTACATATTATGTGTGGTTGAACTACTGATAGAGGATGTTGAGTCAGAGAAGGTACAGTGTTTTGTATGCAGGAGTGAGGTACACATACTGAAACTAGATACTGAGCAGGTAGTGCTGTCAAAATACACTCCTGGAAATTGAAATAAGAACACCGTGAATTCATTGTCCCAGGAAGGGGAAACTTTATTGACACATTCCTGGGGTCAGATACATCACAT
Source organism: Schistocerca cancellata (assembly GCF_023864275.1). Taxonomy (NCBI): domain Eukaryota; kingdom Metazoa; phylum Arthropoda; class Insecta; order Orthoptera; family Acrididae; genus Schistocerca; species Schistocerca cancellata. Next base: position 456,100,292 of record NC_064628.1, on the reverse strand, counting down.
GATCACACTGACAGAACCACAGGCACATAGACACAGGCAACAGAGCATGCACAATGTCGGCACTAGTACAGTGTATATCCACCTTTCGCAGCAATGCAGGCTGCTATTCTCCCATGGAGACGATCGTAGAGATGCTGGATGTAGTCCTGTGGAACGGATTGCCATGCCATTTCCACCTGGCGCCTCAGTTGGACCAGCGTTCGTGCTGGACGTGCAGACCGCGTGAGACGACGCTTCATCCAGTCCCAAACATGCTCAGTGGGGGACAGATCCGGAGATCTTGCTGGCCAGGGTAGTTGACTTACACCTTCTAGAGCACGTTGGGTGGCACGGGATACATGCGGACGTGCATTGTCCTGTTGGAACAGCAAGTTCCCTTGCCGGTCTAGGAATGGTAGAACGATGGGTTCGATGACGGTTTGGATGTACCGTGCACTATTCAGTGTCCCCTCGACGATCACCAGTGGTGTACGGCCAGTGTAGGAGATCGCTCCCCACACCATGATGCCGGGTGTTGGCCCTGTGTGCCTCGGTCGTATGCAGTCCTGATTGTGGCGCTCACCTGCACGGCGCCAAACACGCATACGACCATCATTGGCACCAAGGCAGAAGCGACTCTCATCGCTGAAGACGACACGTCTCCATTCGTCCCTCCATTCACGCCTGTCGCGACACCACTGGAGGCGGGCTGCACGATGTTGGGGCGTGAGCGGAAGACGGCCTAACGGTGTGCGGGACCGTAGCCCAGCTTCATGGAGACGGTTGCGAATGGTCGTCGCCGATACCCCAGGAGCAACAGTGCCCCTAATTTGCTGGGAAGTGGCGGTGCGGTCCCCTACGGCACTGCGTAGGATCCTACGGTCTTGGCGTGCATCCGTGCGTCGCTGCGGTCCGGTCCCAGGTCGACGGGCACGTGCACCTTCCGCCGACCACTGGCGACAACATCGATGTACTGTGGAGACCTCACGCCCCACGTGTTGAGCAATTCGGCGGTACGTCCACCCGGCCTCCCGCATGCCCACTACACGCCCTCGCTCAAAGTCCGTCAACTGCACATACGGTTCACGTCCACGCTGTCGCGGCATGCTACCAGTGTTAAAGACTGCGATGGAGCTCCGTATGCCACGGCAAACTGGCTGACACTGACGGCGGCGGTGCACAAATGCTGCGCAGCTAGCGCCATTCGACGGCCAACATCGCGGTTCCTGGTGTGTCCGCTGTGCCGTGCGTGTGATCATTGCTTATACAGCCCTCTCGCAGTGTCCGGAGCAAGTATGGTGGGTCTGACACATCGGTGTCAATGTGTTCTTTTTTCCATTTCCAGGAGTGTATATAACTGTGGGACCAAAGATAAGGACTTGCGTAAGGGGTTGATAGTAACCTACTTGGAAATTTTAGCTAAAGATGATTTGGATAGATTAAACTGCATAAGCAATCCTAATGGCCGAGCGGTTCTAGGCGCTACAGTCTGGAACCCCGCGACCGCTACGGTCGCAGGTTTGAATCCTGCCTCGGGCGTGGATGTGTGTGATGTCCTTAGGTTAGTTAGGTTTACGTAGTTCTAAGTTCTAGGGGACTGATGACCACAGAAGTTAAGTCCCATAGTGCTCAGAGCCATTTGAACAATTTTTTTGGTGGCTGAATGATAAGCAGTCAGATCGAAATTCAATAACAAAATTTCATTTATTTATGAAATGCCACATTTCGAGATAACTTCATTGTGATACAGGGCAGCAGTAAACGCAGACCGTTTCGAAGTCCACATTGAGTAATATCTTACTAATTCGTACTGATATAGGTACACTGCTGTTACAGATCATTTATGCTCTATTAAGATAGACTTTCATCCTAAGGATATTGTGATAATCTGAATATTATTTGGATTAGGACAGTGTATATTTTAATAGCGTTGTCCATTACTTTATTGAACACAATAGTAAACATTAGAGAGAAATTAATCAGCAACAGTATATTGTCTCGCATTATTTGAAACAGTCTGGCAACGTTCAAGTAGTTTACCGATTCGTTACCTGCAGAAACCTACTGGATCTGAGTTAAATGTGTAAAACCAGGTTTGAAGTGCATTTTCGTCCAGAGAGGGATTTTCTTCACTATTTTCCATAAGGAATTGGAAAGGTAAACGTGTGAGGGCATATGATGAAAAGAATAAGTGTTTGAGGGGTGACTTCTCAATCTCCTGGATTTTTTTTTAGTAAAATGAGCAGTGTGTGTTATCATGTAATATGAACAAGCGATGACACTTTCTTGGTCGTTTTATTTACACTGAGAGCAATAAATCTCTTAGTTATTCGCAAAAAATACTAGCTGCGGTATACTCTCCATTGGGGAAGTTTTCATAATGCACAAGACCTTTTCTGAGCCACAAGAGGCAAAATATTATGTTCAAGCTGCCCTTTGCGCCTGTATACCTGGTGATCAAAACGTCAGCATAACTTTGAAAACTTAAAAAACCACGGAATAATGTAGATAGAGAGGTAAAAATTGACACACATGCTTGGAATGACATGGAGTTTTATTAGAACAAAAAAAAAAAAAAACAAAGTTCACAAAATGTCCGACGGATGGCGCTGGACAGCAAACTGTCAGTGAGTGCGCATGACAATCGTGTATAAAAGGAGCTGTAATGAGAGAGTGAATCAGATGCGCCAGCAGTCGCAGCATGCTGACGTCACCTGAAAAGGCGCTTTTAGTGAAGCTGTGTTATCAGAATGGGGAATGTGCTAGTTCAGCGTTACGATCCTATCGCCATAGGAAGGGGATTCGAACGGGTAAAGGTCCGTTGACAAATGCAGCTGTGGCGAGAATGATTTCGAAGTTCGAAGCCACGGGTTGTTTAGACGATAGACCCCGTAGTGGCCGACCGAGCACAAGGCGTAATGCTGCTGAGACAGTTCAGGAAGAGATGGAGACTGTAGCGGGGTCGTCTATGCATGGGGAAGTCTGCGCTCGTATAGTCGCACGTCGCACCGGCATTCCATACACTACTGTTTGGTTGGCACTGAGGCGTATCCTCGGATGCTATCCGTACAAAATCCATCGGCATCATGAACTGCTACCTGGAGATTTAGTGAAGCGGAGGGCATTTGCGGTGTAGGCGTTTCAAAAGATGGCGGAAGATGACGATTGGTTGAGTGACGTGTTGTGGACCGACGAAGCTCATTTCACGCTCCGAGGGTCTGTTAACGCCCACAACTGCAGAATTTGGGCTACCGAAAATCCTAGAACTGTCGTGGAAACTCCATTGCACGACGAGAAAGTCACGGTATGGGTTGGATTTACCACATCTGCTGTTATCGGGCCTTTTTTACTTCGAGGAAATGCGTGATTCTGGTTTTGTAACTGCTACCGTGACGGGTGAGAGGTACGCCGATATGTTACAGAATCGCATCATCCCCAGCCTGGCTGGGACGTAGGATGCTTATGCAGGATGGCGCTCCATCCCATATTTCTAGACGCGTGAAAGCTTTCTTGCGCGCGTCGTTTGGTGATGATCGTGTGCTCAGCCGCCACTTTAATCATGCTTGGCCTCCCAGGTCCCCAGACCTCAGTCCGTGCGATTATTGGTTTTGGGGTTACCTGAAATCGCAAGTGTATCGTGATCGACCGACATGCTGAAAGACAACATCCGACGCCAATGCCTCACCATAACTTCGGACTTGCTTTACAGTGCTGTTCACAACATTATTCCTCGACTACAGCTATTCTTGAGGAATGATGGTGGACATATTGAGCATTTCCTGTAAAGAACATCATCTTTGTTTTGTCTTACTTTGTTATGCTAATTATTGCTATTCTGATCAGATGAAGCGCCCTCTGTCGAACATTTTTTGAACTTTTATATTTTTTTGGTTCTAATAAAACCCCATGTCATTCCAAGCATGTGTGTCAATTTGTACCTCTCTATCTACATTATTCCGTGATTTATTCAGTTTTCAAATTTATACTGACTTTTTGATCACCTGGTATGTCTTATGAGGGCTGAACAATTAGTTCTTCTTAAGAAATTAATATAAAGACACCCTAACTAGTCACCAGTAGGAATATTGTATTGGAATTCTCAACGATACAACTGACGACGATCAAGCAAAAATGCAGTAATAGGCATCCCTTTGATTTTTGTTGTTGTAAATTAGAGCATGCAGTATTACTGCTCCTGATTTATGAACCTTGCCTATTGAATGCAAATGTTGCACAAAGGGTAAATAGTCGTATTTCACAGCACATGGCTGTCATCGAGGCTCCCTGCATGCGCAAAATCATTCAAGCCAGAACAATTCCTCTTGAAGGAAAATGTCTTTTTCTGAAGTGTTTTGCCCAAAAGCACTCACCCCAAACACAATATAAAGGTTCAGATCTGCCTCTGCTACCTTCACATTCTCTACTAAAACCAAAGCGAGCAACATGCCTCAAATGTTAGACCTTTTTCCAATTGCGACTATAATTTATCACACTTTAACAACGTTCATAAGTTTCAGGAATGCAAAAACCCAGTCGTAACACCGAGATAAATACCAAAACTTCCAATAAGAGAATGACTGCTGATAAATACACTCATAGCGTCGAGCCAAGTTCATCTGTTCGGAGGCATCTAACGTTGGCGGCGGGAGACGAATGGCTAGTAGCGAGTAGCTGCTGCGGGGCGAGGGTGCTTTGATCTTGACACAGCCACGAGCTGTTTAGCGGAAATGTTTCTGGAAGTTTCTCCTATTACAGGTGGCTTAGAACATGAAACGAATTATGTTTGAGGTTCCATCAAATAGGTGTCTGATACGTGATTTACAAAACTAGGGGATGGAGTGGACTCAAATACGAGACTTCGTGTTTACAGAGCACAAATCTTACCAGTCGACTAGAACCAGATACGTTTTCGTAACAACTCGAGAAGACTGACAGGCCTCCCTACATACGCTTCCGCATCCTAGTGTCGGCAGATCGTGCATAGGGCTGGACTTAAAATTCTGAGTGGTGCTCAGAAATATTGGCCGCCTTAAGCATACGACTATGTCTCATCGGCGGCTAGTCGGCGGCCAGGTCTTACGTCTAATACTGTTCTTTGTTATTTCGATGAAATATTCTGAATGGCTTCCACTTAAGGTGTGACGCTGAGTAAGTAAAATTCATGGTTTGAACCCAGATTTGGCGTTTGGCACCTAAGCTACAACTGCTTTCTAATGTCACGTTCCGAGCAATCCACATTAGGAAACAAGGACGTTATGAAAAAAGGTATGCCACTGCACTGTCATGTTGGCTTAGCGGCAAAAAGTTCGATTTCCAATGAACTGGTTGATATGCTAGCTGATTCGGGTCTCGCTGGAGAAACGCTGCAGTTCTGAACTTTTTCTCGCATTTCCTTTATTCGATCTGAAAATGCCCAAAACGAAATTCAGTGACTATGCCATAAAACAATCTCTGCATCATAAGCCATCTCACAAACTCCATTCTCTACATTCTAGGAGTGATCAGAAGTGTCTGTTTTGGAAATATCTACCTCACAAGAAAGGCTCGGAAAATGCTCAAAGGGACCATAATGGCGGTAATTTGTGTGTTACTTATCATTTAGGAAATTGTTACCCGAGGAACACGTTATTGGTTGGGTTGTTTTGGACGAGGAGACAAGACAGCGAGGTCATCGGTCTCATCGGATTAGGGAAGGATGGGGAAGGAAGTCGGCCGTGTCCTTTGAAAGGAACCATCTCGGCATTTACCTTGAGCGATTTGGGGAAATCACGGAAAACGTAAATCAGGATGTCTGGACGCGGAATTGAACCGTCGTCCTCCCCAATGTGAGCCCAGTGTGCTAACAACTGCGCCACCTCGCTAGAAACACGTTATGGAAGCAGTGAATATACCGAGGTAAATCTGGAGGTGAAAAACATATTGAATAGCATAATTGCACGCTTTTTCATATCTTTCTTTTTGTGTCTGGATCAGAAGAGATACATTTGCATTGTAAATATATGTTTTGATGATTGTGTGATATACCTGAATCATTTCACAACTGTGTCTCAAAGAAATAGTTTTCTTTCGTCACATCAAACTTTCGTCGTAAGATAGATATCATAAGTGTCCTGTTCACCTGCATTCCCTGATACATTTCAATCAAGCTGATAGAATATATGCTTCAAAGATTCTGAAACCATTTTCTTAATGAGCAATTGCCTCATCAGTGACTTTGCCATAACTGTGCCGAAATTTTATGACACTTGCGTCGGCTGCTATTAGATTCCCAACACACTCCCACACACGGCATCTCCAAAACACCTGACAAATCCTAACAGAATAACTACTGTGTCACTTTCAATTAGTTTATGTTCTTTATAACTCCATTAATAGATTCGAACTCAGATGGACTGTCTGTTTTTCCGTCGAAGACGCTCTGCGTCGCTTTCACTTGGTAAATCACTTCTTTTTCGTGGAAACTGGGTGACACCACAGACCATATTACACCATTTCGTAAGTACAGCCTACTCAACTGGTAGACTGGCGTAGTCGTTAAAGCGGTCAGTTTCTAATTCGCAGGTAAGGGGTTCGAATCTTGCCACTTCCATTTATTGTAATTCGTGGTAAGAGTTATTAGTTTAGGAGGATAACGAGAGTTATTATGTACTCATAATTTTCAAGAATCATATGTCTATAACTGAAGATATGGTGGACTCAGACGCTCGACAAAGCGTACATCACAGCTCCTGCACCACTTTTTCTCTTTATGAATAGTGATTTCTGCTTGGAATTAAAAGAAAATATGCTTCCGTCGATACTGGAGTCCTGCCTTCATGTAAATAAAGAGAACACAAGTTAATATGTTGCTTTTTCTGGACGTAAAAAAACTAAATACTTTCTCTCTGATGATGACATCATTTCCAATGCGACAGAAAAAAATTGTTTCATGTTTGTCTTAGTCTTTTTGCTCAATAGTCGTAAAACAACGTAAAATCAAGAGTCTATTTAACGACTGAAAGGGGTGAAATAGACAGCCTAGTTGCCACAGATCGCTGCCACCACTTGCTGATATACATCCTCAAGCTGTGACAGCAGTTCGGCCACACTTTTGACTCTGATGGACGTAAGTGCTGTCAAATCTCGCTCCACCTGGTCGATAAACATGGACCGAAGCATTTGGCGGAGTACAAAAGAACCTTCTCGACCGTTAATATAACTTGCTCCCAGTACGAAAGCGGTTTGCTTCAGTAAGCTAGTGCGGAGTTTAAGCTGGCAACCTTACGTTGCTCCATCAACATATCCTTAACCGCTCATTTTGGTCTATAACTACCTTCCTTGTGAAGACGACGACGACGAATGGACGACCTGCTTACAGTTATTTGGAGGATGTTTCTAATTTATGTACTAGCCCTGAAAGGGACTATACTATCGTCTTGATCGTCTGTGGTAGTCCGTGAACGACGACGACGGTCGACGTGTCCTTCCTCCGACATGCTCTTCACCCAGAGATGCATCGTAGATTTTCTGTATCCTATGGCAGGGGGAATGGCGCTGATACAATATCCATATTCATAAAGCGCAAGAATGCGACATTTATCAAATTCCTTGAGCTGTAGCATTTCACAAGTAAGTACTTATTGACAAGCCAGGAGGAAACAAAGTGCGACGTAAGGTGGAGAGCATATCTTTCGTCTCAGAAGTCTAATTCATTCCCGATTACATGCTCTGAAAAAATATTTAAAAAGATAGTTCCTTGTGAGTATTGTTTGGACTATAGCGTAGATGTAATCTGTCTGCAAACATCATATGTAGTAATAATGACACCGTTTTCGGAGATTAAAGGTAAAATTTAGATTCTTGTTGTAATGCTTGTCATGTTGCACCAGCTATCATAGTTAACTGTGTTACCTTACATATTACACGACGAAAGTCTGTAACAGCGCTTCGCACATGTGAGAGGGATAGTGGAGTAGGTAAAGCGGTTGTTATTGAGTTCGATTTCTGCCGCTTCTACATATTTTACGAGGGCTATTCGGAAAGTGAGGACGATCGGTCGCGAAATGGAAACCACTGTGAAAATCCGACGAAGCTTTTCACAGACGTTTTGGGCAGTGTCTCTAGTATGCCCGTCGGTCGCATCAAGACGCTAATTTCAGTTGTGAGCGCACTGTGAGCGGGTAAAGATGCATAGAACGACAATGTCTCCCGCCAAATAGGAGGGCCTGCTGAGAGGCTTCGCCTTAATGAATGCAGCCCACGTAACACAACTGCCACGCACTTCCTTCTTCATGGCAATTATCAGCAGCACTCTGAAGGGGAAGTGAAGACGCTCCTGCGGCCTTTTCGATGGGAAGTGTTCGATCACCCACAACACAGCCCTAATTGGCTCGTCCTGAGTATCAGGATACGAAGACAAACCTTAGGCGCAGCCTACGCGCTATAGACCTGCGTAGAGAATTGTCGGAAAGCACAGGTGGCTGCCTACTATGATGATAGTGTTGGAAATTTGGTACAACGCTCCGAAAAATGTCTAAGTCGGAACGGCGACTATGTAGAGAAGTACCTGGAAGGTGTAGTTAAATGTGCAAAGAAAACAGTTTTGATTTTCACTGTGGTCTCCATTTCGCGACCGATCGTTCCTTACTTTCCGAACAACACTCGTAGTTCATTGTAAACAAAGACTTGATAATTTAGGAGGACAACGTGAATTGTAACTCAGGCTTCGTTTGTTAATCGTTTTGTATTTTAACGGTACCTTAATCTTAGATTTTAAATTCGTTTCCAACTAATGATTTCCGCAGGCACACAACGTGTGATACCTCTTAGGCAGTGCTGTCAGACGAAAAGATCGAGCTGGTTTCGTAGACTTTGTTTTTATACCTGTTCTTACTTGGGCGATAAGCTTCTCTTATTCAGTTTATTTGTGGACGTTGCTGCTCAGGATGCTTTATGATTAAACTGTATTCCTACGACTACGTTAAAAGAAATTTTGTAACAGCATAAATAACGGTTTGTCAAGCGATTACTGGCACATTTCACTTGTTATTAGGGAAAAGCTTACTGATCAGAAAACGTATCTCCCAGAGGAAGAGGAGGAACGAAATGAAACCTCTCATGCTGTTGGGTCATGTGATTTATTTCAGTGAAACGAACAATGAAGTTGGCAGTTCGAGCACACTATTGGTGTCGGTATGACTTTTAATACCTGGACCTGAAATGATGCAGAGCCAGTTTAGGTCAGGGATATACAAAACTGGAAGGCAGGGCCCTATGAAGTTCTGCAGTTCGCATGCATTGCTAGCGCTCGAAATTACTGTTGCAGTGTAGTTGTAGAGCCCAGTAAGTGAGTTGTGAATTTTCCTGTGAGAAAGAACAATGGTAAACATACTTCGCTACATCAGTTTACTGAAACTGATGTTCCACAGAGTTAAATTTGTGTTTGGTGACCAAGTGTAAGGCCTCTGACTCGGATGTCAGTTTTGCAACGTTGAAATATTTGAAGTGGATACTACAGTTAGAGTAATTTGCGAAATTGTGAACTTTGAACACGTAAAATGAGTTTATTGCAACGGAAACCAGTTTAGGTTCTGCAATATTTTCTTCCTCGTGCTATTTGAAATAGGTGACGTCGACAACGTCATCTGGAGAGAATGATCGTGACACCTAACAGAAGACATTAATATCCTCTGGCTACAAAAACTGGTTTTTACTGCCAGTTTTAGCATTTTACATGCGTGGTTGCTAAGCGCAAGCAAATTAAGTAGTGCAATGCACTTTTTGTTATGAAATAATGTCTTCAGAAGTTAAGTTAGTTTTAGTGTAACCTGAGAATAATTTGAAATGTTCGATATTAACTTGAAAAATATCCCCTAAAAATGGAAAGAACTCAATAACTGCTTGTTACGATCCACTTGTACTAGAATGCCGCAACAGTTTGCTGCGAACTAAATATTTACCTGTTTTTGGGAAACTGCTTCTAAAAACGACCAAGAAGCATTAAATGATTTCTTCAAGCACGCGTGTAGCAGCAGAATGAAGAAGTTAACAGCGAAAATACCAGTAATAATCGAAGTATTTGGTAACTACGTACTTTGCAATGGTATTTCTGGATCTAAAAATTTTCTTGAAATATTGAAAATTTCAAAACAGCTTCGAATCGAGGCTTGGTAGCTGGCATGAGAGTAGCATAATTTCCGTATCAGAAATCTGCTGATAATTAACCAGTTAATAGGGAACTGAATTTTTTTCACGGTGTGCAATTTGTAAGCTAAGCACATCTTGCGTTACAAAACAACCACGAACATAGGAAGTGTGTCCTGCAGTGGTCTCACGGATTGATCCTAGTTTCTTAGTTGAAAGGTATTGGTTTGATTCTAACTTCCGCATGAATCTTAAACACATGCGAACAGATTTCGTTCCCGTCAAATAATGCCAAGTGAAGAACCTCAGATTGTACCATCGTTCAGAATCCGTATTAGAAACGTCGTATCCCTTCGCTATCAACTGGGGAGAGCCAGTTTAGATTGGGCCGCGCGTGGTAGCCGAGTGGTCTCAGGCGCCTTGCCAAGGGTCGGGCGCCTTTCCCCCGTCGGAGGTTAAAGTCCTCCCTCGGGCATGAGTGTATGTGTGTTGTTCTTAGCGTAAGTTAGTTTCAGTTAGGTTAAGTAGTGTGTAGGCCTAGGGACCGATGACCTCGGCAGTTTGGTCCTATAGGAACTCACCACAAATTTCCAAATTTTTCCGGTTTAGCTTGGGTCATAGCAGAGAAAAAAGTCGCGGCAAACAGAAACTCTGCCACCAGTCAGCTTCCTTGTACTGGAAACTTTTTTTCTTTTAATGAGTCGGCTGTCACTTCAAGTCACAGCGCCCTTATGTTATTTGAACTTGAAGTGTTGAAATAATTGATGCTCGACTGGGATTCTAAATCGAATCATCTTTCGTGGTAGACGACCCACACGGATCGTCATAGTTCGATCATTTCGTTGTTTCCACAAAATTGCAAACTCTTCTAGAACTCCATTAAAGGCACATATGTGGATTCTAGTTCTGGTGCAGCAAAAAATATTCATGGTTTCATTTAAAGCCCTAGCCTATTCACACCGAACTACCAGTGATAAATAATTTTCAATCTTAAAGTCTCTTCATGGTTTGTTAACAATAACTATAGGTGCTGTTATTTCTAGTCAAACATACACACATCTTACTACTGGTGAACAAACAATTCGTGGGTAGAAAACAAAAGCGGTAGATGCCGAGTTCGAGTCGCTATCTGGCAAAAAATTTATATTTCAAATTCGAGTAGCTCCTTGCTGGTGAAAAAATTCGACATCTAACATCTGATTGTCCTTAGTTAATCTAATTACGTGGCCGATTCGAGTCCCCATCACAAAATTTTACATCATGGCACTTCGTTTTAAACACGTGCAAACCTTATTTTTTTAAAATTTTATTGAATGTCTTTCGTGGGAAATAAGGGTGCTGACGGTATTCCAGGCAGAGCAAAAAGATTTTCAAGTTAAGATTTGCTTACTGGCACTGGCGAAAACGACCCTTTATGCCTAGTCACCAGTGACGAAGGTTACCGTGATCGAGTCTCGGTCAGGCACGAAAGCTTTGCTTAGTTACAGTGGCTATAAGTGCTTGGTTTCAATGCAGATACGGAACAAAAAAGTTCGCTATGTCGTTTAAAGTTCAAAAATGTGCACAAATAATTGCTCAATCAAGAGCAGAGAGTAATCACTGGTGACACGACGTTAATTTTGAGGTTTCCATAGAGCGCTTGCCGCTATTAATCGCATTGCTTATAAACAGTTAGTTCAACATCCAATATATGACAAATTACTTGTATCAGGAACGACGTTTCACAGGTGTGGGGAAAACCCTTTAAAGAGCAAAAATACTCGAATTATCAGAAAACCTTAGGAGTCCAGATATTGTCTTCAAATATCTTGTTCGTAAAAATATTTAATTTTGCGTAAAAATTGCTGGCATAACATATGTGACGGAATTAGTTAACACAAATTCTACTGAGTACGTTTGTGATTTTGAAATGTCACTTACTGTAATAAAACTGAGTTCACAAGCGTTAAGGACTGTCTCACCTCTATTTCCAACATCTTGGTTTTGATTTATACCTAGAATGATTATCTTAAAGAGCAGTGTTCTTTAGTGGTCTCTTGTAGTATCCATTTTGTATGGTCAAACTTTTGTACTGCATAGAGATTAGAGGAACTGTAAGACAGCTACATTATGCGGGCTGCATGAAAATCAGGGGAAACACTATTCAGGTCGTTCGGATACTTTTGGCTATAATAGTACATCACGTCTACTGATTCCATGTAATTCGGATAATTCATTCGTGGTGTGTCGTACCTTTTTGTTTTAGTGTATAAAGTTCACAGTGATCGACTATAGTTTTGATATTAAATATAGTTAGATTTAAAGAAAACTTTTATCCTGTAGGAAAATAGTACGCTTTGCATCGAATAATAACGTGCTAGCTTCTAAGTGCAAGTCGATGTAATCTCGTCTGAGTAGGCAAGGTATGGCTACAAAAAATTATTTAAAAAACCGTTTGAATATAAACCCAAATAACTGTCTCCAAAAGTAGCTAAACCATGATAGTGCAGTAATGATCTGCTGTCACGTGGCACACTGAGTTCCAGCCTTGCAGAAAATCAAAGAAAGCGAAGTCTATAAGCTTCGCAAAACATTGACAAAGATTCATAGGTAGGGAGTATTACCATTCAGATGAAGTAATAGCAGACAGATTCTGTAGCGATCACTGAAAAATAAATTCCTCACAAATGCACAAAGACCAGATCAACACACGGAAAGCGATGGCACACCTCGAAGTTGCTTCGAAATTCTCTATCTTCGACCTCACAACGCGGGCCAAAAAAATAATTTTTCATACACGTCCTGATTTATGTGAACGAATAGCTAACTCATATTACGAATCTGGTGTCTTGCACACCGTCAGACAGCATCTCACCACCCCGTTGTGACTGCAAAACAAAAGCTTCCGCTAAACTCACTAGAATACAAAAGTGTGTTTTCTAATACACTTCTCCGAGTTTGTGGCGAGGCGTGCTGTGAGCTGATTGGTCCGCTGAATCGGAACGCTAAAGGCTCTTCCTGAGTACCGTACAAATTGACCCAAAGATAAGCCGTATTGGTCGCTGTCCATAACTAGGAACAGAATTTTGTCTTTGCAGTTAAGCTGCCGTATCTATTATGAAAAATAATTCAGTATTAGTAGCAAATATAACAGCCAATATTCGAGTTCAAAAACGTGTCCTTTGGATGGTATGAATGACGTGCAATAAAAATAATTTCAGCAGATCAGTTCTGTTGGGATATATGTAGGTGTTCTCTTAATGTGTGTGCTGTATATTGTGAATACCTACAAAGAGTCTCAATGCATGCAATCACTGTTTTCACTGAACATCATTCAAGCTTTCCGAATGATAATGCACAGCTGTTCAAACGTGTCCAATATCGGCAAAATATTTTACCTCTGCAGTATATTACTGGCTACTCAGATATGTTTCGTTGCTATGCTCGTGTAATCTGATGATGCCGCAAAGCCGAAAACGGTCATTAATTTCAGTAAACTAATATAGGACCAAGAAACCGATTTGTGCAGTATAATCGGTTACAGAGGTCACAGGTCTCGTCCGTACATTCAAGTGGCCTCATTTCACAATATATTTTACCGTTGAGCATGGTGTGGTGTAACGGACGACTCGCAATGGACGTCACGGAACGAAAAGAGTAAGGGAACGTGAAAACATTTCACAGACCATTGCAAGTGGTGGCGTACACCAAGGCTGTCACCGGAACGAGACTATAATGGAACTATCTCAAAGTTTCTTCAGAATAAATTTTTATCTTAACGTTGGTGGTGTGGTGGTGGTGAGAGGGAACGGAGTGACGTCATCTGGTAACATTAGAAGTTAACTTTCTCACGTGGTGCTGACGCAAGTTATAATAGTGGATTTTAATGGTTATTTTATTGCTTGCTTTGGTTTCCTGACACACTGCGGAAGTTTCGTTTGAAATCGGACATTTTTCCTACACAAATGATGCTAAGTACTTGAAAATGAGGAAAATATAATTTTTTATATTCTCGGACGCAGAAAAACTCTACGTTGTGGATAACTAAGGAAATAAATAGTTGAAAAATTTTCAGTTAAAATTTTTTCGAGATATCGTAATGCTGGGCAGCTTTGTGACAACAACGTACCTCAGCTTCTCATTCTTAAATTCTGTAATCCGGCTCAACATTAAACATATGTCTCTGCTGCATTGCATTTTTGCATGGTAATGCAATTCCTGATGGAAGCTACAAGCACATGCGTTACACTTCAGCTGTTCACAGTGCCATTTTATTGCCAGGTGGAGAAATATGTCTGTAGGTTGCTAGGAAACTTTATTCTACTGCCAGTATCTTTGAAGAGTTGACTACTTGAAGGTAAGTTCATATAAACAAGTTTTATGTGAAGATCATTCTGTATAAGAGCTGAATTTTACAAACGTTCCTACCAGCCACTGAAAAGCGAAAGATGTTATTTCATCAGACTGCACGAGTATCTTTGTGACAGCAGCAATACTTGCAGCAACAAGTGTGGCAACTGTAATTGTAGAAAACAAGTCTCATTAATGAAATAACTGACATTTGTGAAAGGTTTAGTAAAAAGACGAAGTTCTGTCCCGATTTATCATTTTATTTCCAAATATGACATAGTTATTCGGAATACTGTTTTGAATGTGTCCTGTTTTTTTCATGTGCCACGGAACTTGTAAGTGTTAGATAACTTGAACTAATTACCTAGCTTAGAGGCTATCGTAATACACGTAAGTGTTGTGACTTATCTTCTTTTCATATGGTTCCACTAAACTGATACATAAAGAAGTGTGTAAAGTTTTGTTTAATAATTTTGCATGATGCAGATTACTTTTTTCACTCTTTTTTGTTTCAGTGACTCTGGGCCTATAATTATTTCATATTTACAAAATTGGAAAAATTAATCTCACCAAATTGGCAGACTTTGGACAAATGTTTTTCTCTGTGTGGATGAAACAAATCTTAATATTGGGCTCATTTATAACAATGTTACAACTGTGTGTCAAACACTAGGTCATCCCATTGTAGTGACCGATGAATTTAGCACTACCTTCCCTTTCTTAGACTTTATATCACAATGTTGTTCTGAGCTAGGGATAACTCTGCGACGATTAATATTCCACACTGTAAATACGTCGTTGCGTATAAAAAATTTATTTCTATCAAAATTAAAATACAATGAATGTAAAATTCCTTATATGTGGAAATTAAACGTCGTAGTAGATACTTGTATAGAGTTACGTCACAAAAGTGTTAAGTGTCACAATGTTGCACATTTCTACGACAGTGAAAACGTCTGCACTGCTGAAGAAAAGAAAACAGTTTTTTGGTGTTATTTACTACTTAAAAAGAAATAAAATACAATTGATAACATGAACTGGCTCTATGTTTTGCATCTAAATATTGTTTGTTGTATTTATTTCATCGAGAAAATGAAAGGTGATAATCTGAAGTGGTTGCACGACTCATATTCTGTTTTCTCGCTTCTCACCACTGTGATGAACTTACCATACAACCTATGTCAAGGGCATATGTCGTGAATGTTACGTTGGCCATTAATAAACTACTGTGATGCTAGTTCCCTAAGTCTGATACTACACTGACGGAAAAAATCGCAATACTAAAAAATTATTAATGTAGAGTAATGAAATTTCGGGAAAGCATTTGTCTAGATAACATATTTAGATGATTAACGTCGCAGGATCACAGGTTAATTTAAGCGCGGGATACACCATTGTAAATATGGAATTCTAGCAGATTAATACCGGGTGTAATCGCCAGTATGTTGAATGCAAGCTTGCAAATGTCCAAGCACTGTGTTCTACAGGTGCCGGAAGTCTGCTTGTGGGGTGGAGTTCCACGTCAGTCGCACTTGGTCCATCAATACAGGGACGCTTAGTGTTGTTTGTGGATGGCGCTGGAGTTATCGTCCGATGATGTCCCATATATGCTCCAGTGCAGACATATCTAGAGTTCGAGTAGACAAAGGCATGTCAACATTCCGTAGAGCACGTTGGGTTACAACAGCGGTATGGGAGCGAGCCTTATCCTGTTGGAAAACACTCCCTGGAATGTTGTTCATGAACGGCAGGACAACGGCCAATCACCAGACTGACGTAAAAATTTGCAGTCAGGGTGCGTGGGATAATCACAATCGTGCTTCTACTGTCATACGAAATCACACCCCAGACCCCAGCTCCAGGTGTAGGTCAAGTGTGCCTAATATGCAAACAGGTTGGCTAAGGGCCATCAACTGACGTCCTCCTAAACTACACACATCCATCACTGGCATCGAGTCGGAATCAACTTTCATCAGAAAACGTAACAGACCTCCACCCTTAGGTTAGTTAGGTTTAAGTAGTTCTAAGTTCTAGGGGACTGATGACCATAGCTGTTAAGTCCCATAGTGCTCAGAGCCATTTGAACCATTTGAACCTCCACCCTGCCCTCCAATGAGCTCTCGCTTGACACCAGTGAAGTGACAAACGGCGGTGGTTCGGGTTCAGTGGAATGCACACTACAGGGCGTCTGGCTCGGAGCTGCCCTTAAAGTAACCGATTTGTAACAGTTCGTTGTGTCGCTGTGATGCCAATGGCTCCTGAAACTGGTGTTGCAGATGCAGTACGGTGCGCCAGGGCAGGGCCATACACAGAACAGAATGGTCTTCCCTCTCGATAGTGCCATCTGACCGACCTTACATTCTCGTGATCATCGCTGCCAGCAATCATGTACAGTGACTACTTTCTTGCCTAATCTTCCTGCAGTATCACAGAAGAAACATCCAACTTTTCGTGGCCCAATTCGCGACTTCGTTCAAACTCAGTGAGGTGTTGATAATGACGCCTTTGTCACCTTAAAGGTATTGTTTTCTAACATCGACTCTCCACGTCCAATATCAATGATAATCAACGCTCAAGACCGTTACAAAGTGTATTTAAAGCAAACCGCATAGGCATCCTAAAAGTGGCGCTACTATTGTCACTATTGTGCGTGAGAGAGCCCGAGAAAATTCTGGTCCCATGCAAAATCTTTAAGTGGCTCTAAAACTTCCATCCAGTTTTTGTTCACCAATCTGGTGTGACAGTGGAAGATGGCAAACGAAAGCCGAGGCCTTAAATTTCGCGTTCAAGAAATCTTTCACGCAGGAGAATCGTACAAACACACCGTCATTTGAACGTCATAGTATTAAGCATCCCTGGCGTCGGGAAACAACTGAATGGTTTGAAAACAAGTAAGTCACCAAGTTCGGACGGAATCCCATTTCGGTTTTACAAGGAGTACTCTAAGGCATTGGCCCCTTACCTAGCTTGCATTTATGGCGAATCACTAGCCCAGTGCGAAGACCCAAGCGATTTAAAAACGCGCAGGTGACTCCTGTATATAAGAAGGATACAAGAATGGACCCACAAAATTACAGACCAATATCCCTAACTTCGGTTTGCTGCAGAATCCTTGAACATATTCTCACTACGAATATAATAAATTTTCTTGAGTCCGAGAAGCTTATGTCCACGAACCAGAGTGGTTTTAGAGAGAATCACAAGTAAGAAACTCATCTTGCCCTTGTCTCACATCATACAGGCCTACTGCGAACCATGGATGAATGGCATCAAGCATATTTCATATTTCTAGATTTCCAGAACGCTTTTGACACAGATTGGTAAAGTAAGTACGGCACATGAAATAGGGCCACACATGTGAGTGGCTCGAAGACTTTTTAAGTTATAGAACCCAGTATGTTGTCCTTGACGACGAGTGTTCGTCAGAGACAAGGGTATCGTCAGGGGTGCCCCAGGGAAGTGTGATCGAACAGCTGTTGTTCTTTATAAACATGAATGAACTGGCGGACATGTTGCGCAGCAGTCAGCTGTTTGATGATGATGCTGTGGTGTACGGTAGTGGAGGTTGATTGTTTGTGGGAGGAGGCCAAAGAGCGAGGTCATCGGTCTCTTCGGATTAGGGAAGGAAGTTGGCCGTGCCCTTTCGAAGGAACCATCCTGGCATTTGCCTGGAGCGATTTAGGAAAATCACGGAAAACCTAAATCAAGATGGCCGGATGCGGGATTGAAGCGTCGCCCTCCCGAATGCGAGTACGGTAATGTGTCGAAGCTGAGTAACTGTGGGAGGATATATGGTGACGTAGACAAAATTTCTAGTTGGTGTGATGAATGTTGGTTAGCTCTAAATGTAGAAAAATGGAAGTTAATGCGGATGTATAGGAAAAACAAACTCGTAATGTTCGGATACAGTATTAGTAGTGTCCTGCTTGACACAGTCACGTTGCTCGAAAGTCTGGGTGTACCGTTCCAAAGCGATATGAAATGGAATGAGCATGTGAGGACTGTGGTAGGGAAGGCGAATGGTCGATTTTGGTTGATTGGGAGAATTCTGGGAATGCTGGTTCGTTTGTAAAGGAGACCGCATTGAGGACGATAGTGCGACCTATTCTTGAGTGCTGCTCGAGCGTTTGGGATCCGTACCAGATCGAATTAAATAAAGACATCGAAGCAGTCAGGGGTGGGCTGCTAGATTTGTTACCAGTAGGTTTGAACAACATGTAAGTGTTACGGTGATGCTTCCGGGACTCAAGTAGGAGTCCCTGGAGGGAAGGCGACGTTCTTTCGAGGAACACTATTGAGAAAATTTAGAGAACCAGGATTTGAAGCAGACTGCACAACGATTCCGGTGTCGCCAACAGGTTTGGCGCGTACGAACCACGAAAATAAGATACGAGGAATTAGGGCTCATACGGATGCAATAGGTAGTCGTTTCTCCTCGCTCAATTTGCGAGTGAAACAGGACACCCTCTGCCACGCGCCATACGGTGGTTTGAGCAACATCTGTATAGATTTAGATGAAGAAATCTGAACAAACACCATCTTTCAGATGTAGAAACACGGCTACCAACTTCGGCTTATGTCATTCAATTCTTTCTTGGTATTGCGATTTTTTATTCAGGCAGTGTGTATTCCGACATTTTCTATCACGGATGGTGTCTCATAACTTGCGGCACTAGGTGTGCGTAGTCCGATGGGATACCTCCACTTCAAGATGAAATCCCTCGCGTTCCGTTGACGCCCATCGTTAAGCGACTTTAACGTGTCATTAATCAGCCAGAATAAGGACAATTTTAATCATTACATCTACATGTACACTGTCTGATCGAAAGTATCCCGACACCTGGCTCAAAATGGCTTACAAGTTAGTGGCGCCCTCCATCGGTAATACTGGAATTCAATATGGTGTTGGCCCACCCTTAGCCTTGATGACAGCTTCCACTCTCGCTGGCATACGTTCAATCAGGTGCTGGAAGGTTTCTTGGGGAATGGCAGTCCATTCTTCAAGGAGTGCTGCACAGAGGAGAGGTATCGATGTCGGTGGGAGAGGCCTGGCACGAAGTCGGCGTTGCAAAACATCCCAAAGGTGTTCTATAGGGTTCAGGTCAGGGCTCTGTGCAGGCCAATCTATTACAGGGATGTTATTGTGCTCGATCGTATTGAAAGATGCAATCACTATCCCCGAATTGCTCTTCAACAGTGGGAAGCAAGAAGGTGCTTAAAATATCAATGTAGGCCTGTGCTGAGATAGCGCCACAAGGGGTGCAAGTCCCCTCCTGAAAAACACGACCACACCATAACATCACCGCCTTCGAATTTTACTGCTGGCACTACACACGCTGCCGGATGAGGTTCACGAGGCATTCGCACCCTGACATCAGTTCGCCACATTGTGAACCGTGATTCGTCACTCCAAAGAACGTTTTTTCACTGTTCAATCGTCCAGTGTTTACGCTCCTTACACCAAGCGAGGCTCATTTGGCATTTACCGGCGCGATGTGTGGCTTATGAGTAGCCCCTCAACCATGAAATCCTAGTTTTCTTACCTCTCGTCTAACTGTAATAGTACTTGCAGTGGATTCTGATGCGGTTTGGAATTTCTGTGTGTTGTTGTGTATATTGTCTGCCCATTACACATTACGACCCTCTTCAACTATCGGTGGTCTCTGTCAATCAACAGACGAGGTCAGCCTATACGCTTTTGTGCTGCACGTGTCCCTTCACGTTTCCATTTCACTACCACATCGGAAACAGTGGATTACAGACGTATGACACAGGTGACACCCAATCACCCCCACCATTTTCGAAGTCCGTGAGTTCCACGGACCGCCCCATTCTGCTCTCTTACGATGTCTAATGACTACTGAAATCGCTGATATGGAGTACCAGGCAGTAGCTGGCAGCACAATGCATCTAATATGAGAAACGTTTGTTTTAGGGGATGTCCGGATACTGGATTTTCTAGTCACACCATAAAACTAGAAGTACTTGCATCACTCAATTTCTTTCAGAGAGAACTACTATTAAAAAAAATTAGAAAAACTTATGTTGAAAAAAACTAGCTGATTACCGATCTAGATGGTGCACTTGTTAGGACGCTGGACTCACATTCTGGAGGATTAAGGTTCAAATCCCCGTCAGGCCATCCAGATGCCGGTATTGTTCCTTCTGTATCCTTTCGTAATCCCTAATGGCCGTGTTGTCGACGGGACGTTAAACTCTAACCTTCCTTCTTGTTACTAGTCCCGAGTTCGAGTCTCGGTCGGGCACACAGTTTTAATCTGCCAGGAAGTTTCATATCAGCGCACACTCCGCTGCAGAGTGAAAATCTCATTCTATTGACTTTCTTGATTTCATAACGATTGACTCTCGACTTTGACCTCATATTCTGGTTACATCGCATGATGCACATGAATGTTTTGTACCTTGCCGGAATAGTAGAAACGTCTACTTTAATGTGTTTATGAATGTTACATTTTAGTTGCAACGTGGGCGAGCTGCACAATGACCACCAGCTTTGGCAAATGACAACTTTGAAGAGTGAGAGAAGTCAGACTGTAATTACGTTAATAATTTCATTCACAAAGTTAAAAAAAATTTCCGATTACTCCTTTTGTCGTAATAATGGCAGACGTAGATTGCCGCAATTCGCCAAATGGTGATACGTATGAACAAGAAGAAAAGTGTAAAGGGAAGCTGTGCTGTTGCCTTTCACATTTTCTCGAGTTTCTCGTCTTTTCATACACTGATAAAAAGACTAATACACATAATTGTTCGTTTATTGACAGCTGCTTGTATATCAAGTGTTCCCTTTTAATATCCCAATTTTTGCCCTCTACTCGCCAAAAAAGGTGAACGTGTCATTGCTGTAGTGGAACGGATATACGAAGTTGCCATTCTTCGCTGGTGAACAGGCACTTACCGCGCACTACAACAGTGGCAGAGTGCTGGTACGACAACTATACTTCACTATAACCTCGCATGGATTGCAGCAGCTAACGCAACTGCTTTACAGACACTTAAATGATAAACACGAGGACTATTAATTAATAATGACTTATTGGCGTTGGATAAAAATATAGAAACACCCAAGAAATGCATGCTTGAACATAAATGCAGATGCCAGCTTGCCAGCTAAGCCTGCATGTTGTGCTGTAGTATTCGACCATGAACAGGTCCTGTGCAATGTCCTCAGTAGTTACAAGTGTCAGTCATGGTGAGAACAGTGTTCTGTAAGGTTATGAGGGCATTGTATTGGATTATGTGAATTCCAACCTGGAGAGCTTGATGGTGGTCTTATAGTGGGTGCTTCCGTGATGAACGTGGCCGACGTGTTTGGTATTTCAGGAGGCACATTATCGAAGATTTATGTCGCATATAGGGAAAGAGGAAAAATAATCTTCCGCCTAGTCACGAAAAGGACGAAAGAGGGTATCGAGTGATCGTGACGGACGGTCGTTGAAGAGAACTGTGACGTAAAATAGGACGACAACTACAAAAGTCACTGCAGAACGGAATGTCGCACTCGCGAACTCTGTCAGCACCAAAACAACACGAAGGGAGCCCCATCAGCAGGGAACTGCAGGGCGCTGATGAAATTCCAAAATCACTCATCAGTGATACAAATGCCCTTAACCAGAAAACATGGACTATGAATCAATAGAAGAAAGTCCCTTGGCCGGATGAGTCTTGTTTCACACTGATTCTAAAGTACGGCAGATTTATGTCCCAAAAGCGAAACATGGCACGGGTTTGGTGACGGTTTGGCCGACCATATCGTGGTACTCAAGAGGTCCAATGATTATTCTGCAAGGTCGCATTACTGCGAGGCATTATCGACCACTTTAATGATCAGGTCTTTCCTATGGTACACTGTTCATTCCTCAATGGTGATGCTGTGTTCTCAGACAACAACGAGCGTGGTAGCGAAGTGATAGTCACACTAGACTCGCATTTGGGAGGACAACGGTTCAAACTCGTCCTACCATCCAGATTTAGGTTTTAAGTGATTTCCCTAAACCACTTAAGGCAAATGCCGTGATGGTTCCTATGAAAGAGCACTGCCGATTTCCTTCTCCATCCTTCCCTATTCTGAGCTCGACAAGTCTGGCTGGAATGACAGTGCTGTTACCAGATGCACTGCTAACTTCTGATTCAACAGCGATGGGCGCAGAAGCCGCCATCACTCTGCAAGCCTGCTGGAGGCTTCACTGTGTGACTTGGATGCTGTCCGTCATACATCTTGGAGTGGATGGGCATCGCTGCTGCTCATCCCATTCCAGAGGCAGACACCGATGCTGCTGGCTCCTGTCTCCTAAACGGGGGCTGAGAGCCGACCCCTGCGAGCAAGCAAACACTTCAGGTGGACCTGTGTCGAGACACATGAGTGCAAACCTTCAAAGTTCATGAGAACACTTTGGAAATCGATACACAGACTGGAGGCCGCGGGATTCTTTAGTCAATGGCTGCCCACGACGTAGCAGACGCTGGCCATATTTCTGTGGGTCGAGCGCACGCCGACTTGCCGCCACTGACAAGGCATAATTCTGCCGGCCCGGTTGTGCTTTGGAAGACAATCCTGTATTAGTGCTTAATAAGTGTGTTATTGTCAATGATGTTTTCTTGGCGCTGCCGAGCATAAATAGGGCCTCACCACTGCATCCTGCCTCGCTCTCTCCTGGACTGTAGGGGTATGGGGACTGGACCCTTATATTTATTTCGAAATCAGAGACAAACAATTTATGCAAATGGAATTTTTCAGTCTGAAGCACAAGTTAATTACTCCAAAACAATAAGATTCAAACAACTGAAGCAAAAGGTAAATAACAAGAAATAAGATTAGAACAATTTGGAGACTCTGAGGTGCCTAAACTCTACCCTTTAGAATAGCATTACACAGAAGGACCACCAAAATAGTCACAATTGATTCATAGATGAAAAATCTTAATGTAGGTATTTTTGTTCATCGAAAAAACCAAACATCACCTAGTAGAGCAATCTGCCCATGGCCCAACTTGCAATGAATGACACTGATAAATAATCTCCAAAATACATGATTAAATGGAGAACAATAAAAAGAATTCAGTGATTAACCACAGAGCAGAGTACAGCCCCAGATGCAGACCAGGGGGAAAAGCTCAGTGCTTGAGACCTTTAAGTGTGTGCTAGACCACAAAATGAGGCAGAGGCACCATGAGATCAATGTGACAATTCACTAGCACCCACAAGCACAAATCTGTCAGTAAGAAACACACTCACTCGTATGCACTGAGGTGACAAAATCATGAGATACCTCCTAATATCATGTCAGGCCTCCTTTTATTTGGCAAAATGCAGCAGCTCGACATGGCATGGACTCAACGAGACGTTGAAACTTCCATGCAGAAAAATTGACCCATACTTGCTCTATTGCTTTCCGTAATTTCGAAAGTGTTGCCAATGCAGGATTTTGCGCACAGACGGCATCTCGATTACGTCCCATAAATTTTCGATAGGATTCCTGTCGGGCAATCTCGGTGGCCAAATATTTCACACAATTGTCGAAAACGTTCTTCAAACCAATCGCGAAAATTGTGGCCCAAAGACATGACATCGTTGACGTCGTTGTGTGGGCACATGAAGTCAATGAATAGCTGCAAATGAACTCCACGTAGCCGAACATAGCTATTTCCAGTCAATGTTTGGATCAGAGGACCCAGTCTATTCCACGTAAACACAGCCCACACCATTATGGAGCCACCACCAGCTTGCACAGCGCCTTGTTGGCAAGCTGGGTCCATGGCTTCGTGGGATCTGCGCCATACTCTAACCCTACCATCGGCTTTTACCAACTGAAATCGGGATTCACCTGAGAAGGCCACTGTTTTCCGGTTCTCTATGTTTAAGCCGAGGATAGGCGCTGCAGCCGATTCGTGCTGTTAACAAAGGTGGTCGGTCGTCTTCTGCCATAGTCCATTAACACCAAATTCTGCCGCACTGTCACAATGAATACGTTCGTTGTAAGTACCACGCTAATTTCTGTGGTTATTTCAAGCAGTGTTGCTTGTCTGTTAGCACTGGCAAATCTACACAAACATCGCTGCTTCCTGTCGTTAAGGCTGTCGCCTAGTGTGTTGTCCTTGGTGAGACGTAATGCCTAGAATTTGGTATTCTCAGCACACTCTTGGATCTCAAAATACTGAATTTCCTTACGATTTCCGAAATGCTATGTCCCATGCGTGTAGCTTCAACTACCTTTCTGCGTTAAAAATCTGTTAACTCCCGTCGTGTGGCCATTACTACGTCGGAAACCTCTTCACATGGATCACATCAGTGTAATTGTTTCGGGTGGAGGACTGTCAGTGATAGCTGACTGTGGCAGATATTGTCCCTTGGCAGACTGTCTCTTAATCTGGAAGCTGCTGCCCACACGTCCTTCACTGGACGCATATCCAGTCCAGAGCAGTTGAACTGACGCCTTGCTGATTCCAACTTGTTGGCCACACTACAGAGTGGGCTCAGGCTGTGGCTACTTCACTCATAGGCTGCACAGTAAGGTAGGTGAATACCCTCGGTCGGCCCTGTGTTGCCCGACTCGGTCACGTCTTCTT
The DNA here is from genome assembly GCF_023864275.1 of Schistocerca cancellata. NCBI lineage: Eukaryota > Metazoa > Arthropoda > Insecta > Orthoptera > Acrididae > Schistocerca > Schistocerca cancellata. The sequence continues at coordinate 456,075,276 of NC_064628.1, read as the reverse complement.
ATCTACATCTGCAGCTACGTGGATACTCCGCAAAACACACTTAAGTGCCTGGCTAAAGGTTCATCGAACCAGCTTAACAATAATTCTCTAATATTCCAATCTCGAACAGCGCGCGTAAAAATCGTACACCTATATCTTCCCGTGCGAGTTCTGATTTCCCTTATTTTATTATGATCATCGTTTCTCCCTGTGTAGGTCGGCGACAACAAAATATTTTCGCATTCGGAGGAGAAAGTTGGTGATTTAAATTTCTTGACAAGATTCCGCCGCAACGAAAAACGCGTTTGTTTTAATGTGTCCTGTATCATGTCCGTGATAGCCTCTCACCTGTTTCTCGATAATACAAAACGTGCTGCTCTTCTTTGAACTTCCTCGATGTACTCCGGTAGTCCTGACTGATACGGGTACAGACCGCGCAGCAGTACTCCAAAAGAAGACGGACAAGTGTGTTATAGGCAGTCTCTTTAGTAGATCTGCTACACTTTCTCAGTTTTCTGCCAGTGAAACGCAATCTTTGGTTTGCCTTCCCCAGAACATTATCTATGTCCTCTTTCCAATTTAAATTGTTCGTAATTGTAATTCCTAGGTGTTTAGTTGAATTTACGGTCTTTACATTTGGCTGATTTATCGTGTAATCGAAGTTTAGCGGATTCCTTTTGCACTCATGTGGATGATGTAATGGATCGTAAATGATGAGAAACTTTGACTGAGGTGCGGCGAATTATTAAGGCCGAGAGTAGTATAAACTGCATGCGAAAATTGGACGTTCCGTGCTACGGACACATCTCTCTGGAATAAGTAACCAAAGATGTATATTTGAGGACTCTGTGTCAAGCGATTACAGAGATCGGACGTGTTTTAACTAGGAAAGATTTTGCTATTGTTGTGCGACGCTATTAAGCTCCACTGTGAAAGTTGAGTTAGTCGATGACACAATAAACAAATTCAAGAAAATAATGCATTCAAGGTGTGTATTTATAAATTTATAAAAGATTGATAAAGTCAGACACATCAATCCATACGCATCGTACAACATTGCACCTAGTTCTGCCGAACGATCTTCGTAGCGAAATAAGCATTTTAGAGATTTCAGGTGGAGCAGTTCCGACGAGGAGTATCAGCGAGATCGACGCTGCGGGACATACAGGGCTATTACAAATGACTGAAGCGATTTCATAAATTCACTGTAGCTCCATTCATTGACATATGGTCACGACACACTACAGATACGTAGAAAAACTCATAAAGTTTTGTTCGGCTGAAGCCGCGCTTCAGGTTTCTGCCGCCAGAGCGCTCGAGAACGCAGTGAGACAAAATGGCGACAGGAGCCGAGAAAGCGTATGTCGTGCTTGAAATGCACTCACATCAGTCAGTCATAACAGTGCAACGACACTTCCGGACGAAGTTCAACAAAGATCCACCAACTGCTAACTCCATTCGGCGATGGTATGCACAGTTTAAAGCTTCTGGATGCCTCTGTAAGGGGAAATCAACGGGTCGGCCTGCAGTGAGCGAAGAAACGGTTGAACGCGTGCGGGCAAGTTTCACGCGTAGCCCGCGGAAGTCGACGAATAAAGCAAGCAGGGAGCTAAACTTACCACAGCCGACGGTTTGGAAAATCTTACGGAAAAGGCTAAAGCAGAAGCCTTACCGTTTACAATTGCTACAAGCCCTGACACCCGATAACAAAGTCAAACGCTTTGAATTTTCGGCGCGGTTGCAACAGCTCATGGAAGAGGATGCGTTCAGTGCGAAACTTGTTTTCAGTGATGAAGCAACATTTTTTCTTAATGGTGAAGTGAACAGACACAATGTGCGAATCTGGGCGGTAGAGAATCCTCACGCATTCGTGCAGCAAATTCGCAATTCATCAAGGTTTAAAGTTTACGGCCCCTTTTTCTTCTGCGAAAAAAACGTTACAGGACACGTGTATCTGGACATGCTGGAAAATTGGCTCATGCCACAACTGGAGACCGACAGCGCCAACTTCATTTTTCAACAGGATGGTGCTCCACCACACTTCCATCATGATGTTCGGCATTTCTTAAACAGGAGATTGGAAAACCAATGGATCGGTCGTGGTGGAGATCATGATCAGCAATTCATGTCATGGCCTCTCCCAACTTAACCCCATGCGATTTCTTTCTGTGGGGTTATGTGAAAGATTCAGTGTTTAAACGTCCTCTACCAAGAAACGTGCCAGAACTGCGAGCTCGCATCAACGATGCTTTCGAACTCATTGATGGGGACATGCTGTGCCAAGTGTGGGAGGAACTTGATTATCGGCTTGATGTCTGCCGAATCACTAAAGGGGCACATATCGAATATTTGTGGATGCCTAAAAAAACTTTTTGATTTTTTGTATGTGTGTGCAAAGCATTGTGAAAATATCTCAAATAATAAAGTTATTGTAGCGCTGTGAAATCGCTTCAATCATTTGTAATAACCCTGTATATCTAGCTCTCCTGTGGTATTTAAAACCAAAGAATTACATTCTTTAGCTTTTAAAAGACTGAAGCTAAAACCTAAATAAAACCACTGGAAATCATAACTAAAAATACCAAAAATAAATAAGAAGCAGAGAATTTTCTTACGCAAATTTCCTAAATAAATAGAATAAATTTTATTAAAATATAATAAAATGGCCTCCGAGTACAGGACGGCCAACAATTAAAATTGATGTATATATATTTCAAAAAGTTGTGCATGTACTAATCCATAAACTGTGTGTGTTTAAGTTGTTCAAATGGCTCTGAGCACTATGGGACTTAACATCTGAGGTCATTAGTCCCCTAGAACTTAGAACTACTTAAACCTAACTACCCGACAAATTCTTCTGTTTGAGTTCATTAAGAGGTAGAGACAGAGGGGGGGGGGGGGGGGAGGGGGGCACCACGCCAGCGGAGCCATCGCGAAACTTTGGGCCGTGCACGGGATAACGTCATTGGACAGAGCGCGGCAATAAAATGATTTCCTGGTTTTAAGGACGGTCATTTTGACATTAGTGACTCTCCAAATTCAGGAAGACCTTTGGGGGTTTGATGAAGGTCGTTTAAACGCATTAATTCACAATGATCCACCTTCGTTCAACATTTTCATGCAATGGCAAGTGTTCAAAAATCGATTGTATGAATACCGCATGCTCTTTGACGTCATAATCCCAAAACTACAAGTGTATGGCCATATGATCACTTCTGCTTGCCCTTCACCAGTTGGCTCGTGAACAACACCAACCATTTCTATCCGTTATCATTACTGGTGACGAGAAAAGCTGTCTTCATTCTAACGTAAAGTCAATGTCAATGTACGCGTGGTCTAGGGGTAGCTTCTTTGATTAGTAAAATGGTTAAAATGGCACTAAGCACTGTGAGACTTAACATCTGAGGTCAACAGTCCCCTAGACTTAGAACTACTTAAACCTAACTAACCTAAGGACATCACACACATCCATGCCCGAGGCAGGACCGTAGCAGCAGCGCGATTCCGGACTGAAGCGCCTAGAACGGCTCGGCCACAGCGGCCGGCTTTGATCAGTAATCAAAACGTCCTGCGTCACGCGTTCGAACGTGACTACTGCTTAAATTTTGAATAAAAATCATCAGCAATGACGCCAGAAAAATTACGCATAAAAAGTTACCCTCATTTTGCCGACGGCCTTGTTAAAGAGGGCGGAGGAGCGGACAGAGGTTTTTGATCAGACGAGTATAGGATAATATAAACAACATCAGGAAGTGGAATAATGGATATAGGATTCGTTATGGATAAGAAGCTAGGAGAGGGAGTGAGTTGCTGAACAGTTCAGTCACGGGGTTGTGCTTATCAGAATCGACAACAAGCCAACACCGACTACAATAGTTCAGGTATACATGGTGAAGTCGCAAGCAGAAGATGAAAGGATAAAGTATATGAGGAGATTCAATGGGTAACTCAGTACGCAACGGAGATGAAAACCTAATAGCCACCTGGGACTGGAATGGGGTTGTAGGGGAAGGAGTAGAAGAAAGGTTTACTGGAGAATATGGGCTTGGTAGTAGGAATGAAAGAGAAGTAGTGCAATAAATTTCAAATGGTAACAGTGAATATTCAGTTCAAGAATCAGAAGAGGATGAGGTGTACTTGGAAAAGGAAGGGAGATTAGATCATGGTTGTCCAAAGATTCCGAAATTAGATATTTGATTGTAAGACGTACCTAAGGACAGATGTGGATTCAGATCACAATTTCGTTATGATGAAGAGTAGGCTGAACTTTAAGAAATCAGTCAGAAAGGACCAGTGCGTAAAGAAGTGGAATATAGAAGTACTAAGGAATGAATCGATAAGCTTGAAGTCCTCTGAGGCTATAGATATTGCGATAATTACCAGCTGAGTAGGCAGTGCGGACGAAGAGCAATGGACATCTCTAAAAAGGTCAATCACAGAAGTTGGAGAGAAAAACATAGGTACAAGGAAGGTAACTGCGTAGAACACATGGTTAACAGTAGAAATACTTACTGTGGAAGACGTAACACAAATTTTAAAGCAAATACCTTCATGCGAAGTTTGGACCTGCTTAGCTGCCCACATGTGCCCCATGGTGGAACCGGTGACAAGGAGAGCCTCGTTTCTTCATCGATATATTTGAGACTCTCTCTCTTTCGTATTTTACTTTTCGTCAACATCGAGAAACAAAGTTCGCGCATAAATGTTGTAGAAAGTGGTAATAACACATTAACTGCCCTCTCGGAGATAACCTAGTATTTACTGCTTATTGACAACCATAATCTATCCAAAAGGGACTTTTGATTTCGGTCTGCTGTTGCTTTCAAATCTGTCAATTCCTCTTGTAAACCTAAATTATTCGGAAGATGTTTCAGTTCCACGACAGGATCATGAACCCTGTCAAAATCGTCAGCATTCCCTCCAAAATATTTTTTTTCTGAAATTCTGATACAGGAGCACTAAATGTTCTTTTATTAAGTACTTCAGCGTGTTATTATCGTCACAAGAAGCCTTGCAGTTGGGAACATCTCACACGATTCATTTCAGTTGTAGGAATCAATACATTTAACTTATCAATAAATTCTTGAATATTATCCATACTAATCAAAATATTTTCGTTCTTACCTTGCATTTTTTGTTTAGTTCATTCAAGCATGCGAAAATATCGGAAAGGTATATCAACTTAAGTACTCATTGATCATCTGAAAGTAAACCTGCGTACTCATGCCCCTCGTCTAATTTCAAACATTCGAATAAACACTTTACCTCCTGATAAACATAGCACTTCTGTATGTAACGGGAATGTAGTCTGCCATAATCCCACTTTTTGACACAAAACGTTAAAAAGACACATTTTTGGAGGCCGTGATTGACTTAGCAGAAATGGCTTCGCACTGAATGAGGCAATGGTGGCTTTGTAAGCTATGATTTACAGTACTTCACGTACTTTACCCACGAATTCTTTCACTCGGCGTTTAATGGAAGCGGTTCCGTCTGTACAAACACTAGTCCTCCGAAGTGATTCGTTAGGACCAAATATTCATTAGTCGCACGAAATATTTGTTCGCCGTTTGTCCGTTCGTGTAGCTCTTTGCAAAAGATACCTTACTTGCAGTTACATTCCCGTCAACATGTCTTACGTGGGGAAAGGAGTAGCGTGTGACCGCCAATCGGTGGACTCGTCGATCTGAAGTGAGAACGTATGACTGCTCTTTATTTTCCTCTTAAAAATTTCTTCGAAGTCACTGGACACGTCACCGACTCGGCGGTTGATTGCATCAGCTGAGAGGAAAATTTTTGAAATTTCAGTAGCAGTTTCTGAACCAAGGGCCATTTCTTTCTTTATGCTTGGGCATTCCTGCTATTGTTGTGGGTTTTTGGGCTTTACAATAATTTCGGCTACCTTACAGCTAGCCTTCCGTACTGTTTGCGAAACTCGTACCGAAGCAGTCATGAGCTTCATTTGTTTTTTTATTTCGTGTCAACAATTGACGAAAAGGATTCCAACCTTTACTTAACAAAGAGGAATGTTTTGTTTCCAAATGTGGTTTCAGTTTGCTGGGAACCGTAGCAGTATTGCTGACGTGAGTATTTCACGCACACGGGACACTGGGAGGAGTTGGCTATGTTTTGTCACCACACCAAGAAACGGGTAAGATAAATAATTGTCACTATATTGCCTTTGAAGTATTTTCTGTCTATTTTTTTGGTCTCGATAGTTTCACTATTGGAGTAATCGAGGACGGACCACTTCGTTCAATGAATTTATCCATATCGAAAATAAGCAGTTTAATAACACTGTAATAAAAAAATACTTGCATAGCGGTCACAACATTCGCACTGCTGCGGCTCAGAGCTGTGATGAAACTGAACTGAAAACAACGGGAAGTCCAGGATGGAATAACAACAATATTCTTGAACTCAAATGCGATATTATTGTCTGATAACGTGTGCGTCTATTGGAGGCGAACGAAAAGAGTAATAAAGTTTAAGAAGCTGCTAAAAACTGGAACAAATATCAGAACAAGGCAACAAAAATAATAAGAGATGGACATTTTTACTAATCCCTAGAATATTATGAAAAGCACGTACAGCCAGCCGCAGATAAAAGATGCGATATTAAAAAAGACACTCACCCTAGCAGCATAGCCGGTGCAGTGGTTAAGAACGAGAACACAATTAATTTAAGATGAGAAAACTATAACGACTATATTGAGTACATAAATAACATTTTATTACTATGAAAATATAACAGTAATCAGCATGTGTTCAGTAATTAAAGAATAAACAATAAAATCGAAGAAAATAAATTACATTCAATTTCTTTGAAAACATAAAAATTCGCGGTATGTCTAAAATCGAAATCCCTTAATTCCTTTTAATAATATGTAAATGTTTGTGTGAGACCCTTCACTTTGTGGCGGTGCAACAGTGTGCCGTGGCACTCTGGGTAGCTGTAGCATAACAAGAGACACTGAAAATTACAAGAAAATACAATATGCGTTGATTATTTAATCCAACTATGACGTCACATACTGGGGTCACTCGGTATTTACACATTAAGTATTACCCGTTCAGTTTACAATTGCCGTTTTATCTGGGCGCACTGCGAACTGTTGACGTGTGCTGCTATTGGTTGTTTCGGATGACGCACGAACGGTATAACTGCGCTCAATGAAAATGTAACACAGTTCGTGAACTGTACTTGCTATACGCACAGCAGATAAAACAAATATACACAGAAAAACAATCTAAATGGAAGATAACAATATAAAACTGTTGTTTTACGGTATAACAATCCAGCTGCGCGTGCGTTTAGGAGACAATGGTAGATTCGTTTTTAATTTATTCTTCTACTGGAAAACGTAGGAAACGAAAAAAAAAGTCTAGCGCGTTACGATCTAATAACTGAAGCGAACGCGTAATACATTTGCTACTAACACATTATTCTACAGTGAATCGTGCGAATTAAAATAAAACTTTTGTTTTTGGATCTAATAACATGACTTGGGCGTGCAGCATATAAAACTACATTCGCTGTTACTACATTGTTCTGTAGGAAAGCATCAGAAATGAAAATGAAGTAGAAATTTTGGTGTACAATCTAATAAGTAACAAAGAGTGGTCCCCAGGGGGGGGGGTCTACTTTTGAAACCGTATATGCGGTGGTGTAGGTTAGGGTCCCAGGTATCATATCCTGGAGCCATTCATCCTAGTGGTCCCTCATTTGAAAGTAATGGACGATAAAAAAAGTTTCGGAATTTCGTGCGAGAATCCATGCCATTAAAATAGGTAGCACATATTGTCAGCTGAAGCAGTGCAGTGGGCAACATGTCCTGCTTACTATGCAAGACGTCGTAGGTACAAATGTTGTCAAGTGCTGTCTTTCCATTTCAAATCTTTATCGAAAAGACTGAACACTGTAATACTAACTCTTGTAGAGAAAAATACATTTTTGACCGCACTGCACAACCAATAGAAACAAATTATTCTACTTTTATTTTTTAATCAATAGACCAGTATTTTCAAACTTTTAAATATTATGATTGATAGATAAAAATAATTAAAATCACGTACACCAGGATTACAAATGAAAAAAGAAAGAGAGGAAGAAAAATTGTGACCTAATGCAAAAAGTTAATTCAATGTTTTCAACAACCTAAAATCCATGTGTAAGTACTGAACACCTAGCTCTTCCGCACACAATTATGCCTCATCTGTTCTAAGTTGGGAACTGCTGTCGTTGTTCGATGAAACTTTCGGTTTCACTTAACTCCAGATAAGTTCGATGGGGTTCAGATGACAGTTGTAGGGTGGAAGACGCAACATTGTGGGTACTACTCTCTGCAGAGCTCTTTTCACCGGTATCAGCAAATCTTTCCGTTTTTCTTCTCGACAGAACTGAACTACGTTATTAATTAAAACTTTTCCGTCTGAGCGTACTCTTCGATAACGTATCTTTGCGCGCTCACTGTCCATTTCAGCAGACGCTCAGTATACACAGCAGCAGCAAAGCACTGTGACAATAACGTGACTGTACAATGACGAGCCACGTGCGTCATTCGTCCACTGTCGAGTATTGTAGGACGCCTTCGGCCCCGTTACTATGTAAAAAAAGCTTAATTTCGCGTTCTGCCGTCGGCAGTTGTAAAAGGAACAGGTAATACGTGATTATAGCATGTAGAGGTCTCCTTATTCGAGTATTTCAGACCTTTATGAGAAAAGGATATGAATAATAAATTCGCTTGTAACATAGCTATCCTCAGTGAATGTGAATAAGAATTATTTCATGATATGTTGGATGGAATGAACAGTCTAACGAGCACACAATATGGATTGAGATACAAACGTAATAAGATGTAACAGGAATCAAAATACCGATAAACTTAACATCAAAATTGGGGATCACGAAGTAGACGAAGTTAAGGAATTCTGTTGCCTTGGAACCAAATTACATTTGACAGACGAAGCAAGGAGGAAGTAAAAAGTAGACTAGACAGGCAAGAAGGCATTCCTGGTAATGAGGTGTACTAGTATCAAACATAGTCCTTAATTTGAGAAAGAAAATTTTGAGAATGTTAAGTTTGGAACACAGAATTGTATGATAGTGAATCGTGGGCAATGGGGAAACTGGAACAGAAGAGGATCGCAGAGTTTGAGATGTGGTATCGCAGACGAGTGATGAAAATGTGGTGAACTTACTAGGAATGAGGAGGTTCTCCACAGAATAGGAGAGGAACGTAACCACATGGGAAAAACTAACAATAAGAAGGGACAGGATGATAGGACACATGTTAAGGGATCAGGGAATAATCTTGGTGGTACTAGAGGGAACTGTAGAGCAGAAACTGCAGGGAAAGACGGAGCAACTGGGGACGTAGGGTGCTAGAGCTACGCTGTGATGGATAGGTTGGCACAGGAGAGGAATTTGTGCAGGGCCACATCAAACCAGTCCGAAAAAAATGACTAAAAGCTAAAAACTTACACACATATATGTAAATATGTGAAAGCTTATATCCATACAGAATATCTGGCAACTGATGAGTAACTCATTCCATGTCGAGGGTGTTCCTCATTTAAGCAGTATTCACCTAAAAACCCAAAGAAATTAGGAATGAAAGCTGGTTGCTAAAATACAATATCGAATTTTATATTTGCCCACATTTGATTTGTATGCAGGAAAGCAGTCTGATGGTTCCTTAAGGCAGTCTAATCATTTTTCAGATGTTCGTAAATTCTTAGTACCACACGAAAGGCTAGGGGAGACACGTAACCATTGATAACTGGCAAACCCACTTGGCAGAACCTTGGTCGTCTTGAAGCCAGCTTTAGTGGAAATATTACGCAGAAATAAACGTGGAGTTCCTGCTGAGCTCTTGTCCAACAGACACAAACACGTTAGGTTGAAGTTTGCTTGGTTTTACGAAACAAATGTGTATAGTGGTTTATGTTCCGAGAAATTATCGCTGTTTAGTTCCTACGCAAACAATGTAAGGTGATGCCAGTGTACATCAAGATACTAGTGCCTGTAAAAAGAAAAAGAAATAGCGCTCTACAACTGCACTAAGGGTGGCCCTGACACCTATGAACATCTATGCAACAAGGGTAATATAAGGACTCCTAGCTGCGTTGTATTTTTTAAACGTTTGCTCACGGAACTCCTGTCATTTACAAAATGAAAATCAGTAACACCAAGAACAGTATTTCTAAAGAAAAATTTGCATATAAAGAAAAACGTTGTTGGGAAAATGGTAACAGCCACATATCCCACATTATTAGAGAGAAGGAAATCGTTTCTGGTGGATAGAGGAGTACAAGTAGCAACTCAGCACCAGTATGAGGGGCAAGAAAAGCGCAGAGAGATAACAACTGGCCCAACATTACAGAAAATAATGAGGTGTCACGCCTGCCGTAACACAAACGTTAACTAGTATTCAACACAGTTTGCTACTTGCAAGGAAAGTATGTGCAAAATGCTTTCCCACGTTGTATGCACAAAATCTTAAGCGAACTGAAGTATTTTAACGCTACGAAAGATTTTGTATTACAATTCTGAAACATCGCCAGCGTAATAAGTCCGAGTCCCTTGATGTTGCACGTAAAAATTTCATTGTCATTAACTTATGATAAGTAACGAATTAGGAGAAACACTTACAGAGGACATTCACAAAGAAACTGAACAGGATAAAGAAATTATCTTATTAACGAAGCACTCGATTTGCGAAGGAGGCACGTCACTATATGGACATCCCTGTGGAAAAAGTATAACTGTCAGGAAGAACAAAATAGTGCCTGAAGAGAAGACTGCAAACTAAACACTAACTTTGAACCAGGAACTGAGAAAGTCAATGTCAGAAAACATCAATAGTTTTCTACTTGAAATCTATACACGTTACATAACCGTGGAAAGTATAGCAGATCGTTTAGCTGTTTTAGAGCCCAGTAACCTGATAAAATCTCAGTAAGGGAACTTCCTACAATTGTAAAAGTGTAGTTGACAGCTATGATGAGATTTTTGAAGGTGGTATTTTTGCAGAAATTCCGCACCTACAAAGATTTCTCCAAGCCGCCGAAGTTCCAAAAGAAGACTCTGTTCGTTGAACTTCTTTAAGATCCATACAGTTCGTTGTTGAAAATAAATTTTCCCAATCTGTTTGGAGCCTCATCTTGGCGTTTTTTTCTTAACATTGTGAGTTTCGGTAGCGTTATGGACTTTTTAAATTTTTTTATGGGGTGCGTTGATTGACGGTGGCAAGTTAAAACTCCGTAGTGGGTGCCAAACTACCTAGCTTAGCCATGGCGTTCAATGCTGGAGCATTTAACTGAAATCTATTGCTACAGTGTAGTTTATTAGTCCTACGAATGGAGGAACCGAAATCATGCAGATTATCATATCACGAAGAACTAACTTTGCAGCAGGTGATGTGAACGAAAAATTAAAATGCCACATTGCGTAAGTTTTCGCAAGTCACAAATGGGTCATAATTCTGTTTGTTTGATATAACGTAATTACTAAGTTTATGGGGATGTTAAAACTGTTCATTAAAGCTTTACGGTCGTTAAGTGCTCAGTTATTGTTTTCACAGGTAATAATTATGGCTTTTAGCGGAGCCAATTTTATGAGTAGGTGGGTGAGCTCGTAAATTTATATTTACAGCAAAATTCTCTATCATATTGACTGGAAAGCATCATAGGATGTCGATTTATTTTATTTATATTCATCTATATTATCATTCATATTACGTCACATGTAATACTACTGAGTAGCTGTTACGGTGGTGCTCCGTAATCTGCAATGAACGTAAGTTGCATTATTATATACTTGATACAGTAAAGAATGCTTTCCGATTAAAGAAAAATACAACACGAAATTCTTATATTTTGTCATAGCTCTCCATTTCACTAATAGAGAATTAATTAGCTACTAACTTCTTTCATAATTTTCTTGTTCGATCCTCACTGCTGTATCTTCGAGCTTATTTACTTCGGTATTGAAAGGTTTTAGGTCAGTAAATGCAGCCCTTTTAGGAGGTGCTGCAAGGGCTCCCATACGAAAGCTTGGGGGGAGGGCCTATACCAAGGGTATGGAGTATTTTTAATATTTTGGAAGCCGAACGGGGACTTATAAGTACTCGTAAATGGTTACATTTCCGACCCTGTTAGGAACCTCCGTACTACCGACTTCTAAATCGTTTTCTAGAAGGAAAAACGCCTGACTACACTACAGTTTTTCCTTTCCCTGAGATGCAGAGAGAGGGGCTAGAGGGCGTTCCCCCCCTCCCGGCAAAGGGTGCGGGCATCCTTGGTAAATAGTGAGGTAGGGTACGTGGCCTCTCCTTCTTAACACCAGATTATGGGTCAGTTTCCCGCATTATAGATTAGAAATCTCGAGACTGATCTGCTGTGTGAAAGTGAAAGACACTCTTGGAGAAGAGGCTGTGACTACGAATTTGGTTGTTCTCCTTGATGCTTATTGAGAGAAAAAAGTTTCTGCTGCATCGGTTCGCCATCACATTCGTCTAAAACTGAAAACGCCAAATTAATTAGCTGCTCATAAGAGTTATTTTAATTCACACGCCCCACACGTTTCACACATTACAAACGTCGTTAAAAATATTTAGATATGATTGCTCCCTAACATGACCAAACCACGATTACATGAATTTGTTTAGTACAGCTCTTAAGCTCTTATCAAATGCTTATCTTCTATTTTGAATCGTACATATTTGTTAATATACTATACATTATCTGCCTCTAAATGTTTTCTTTTTACCATGGTACAACATTAGTTAAAAATAATAATCTGAATAGAGAGCAACTTTTGATTTTCAGGAAATTACAGAACAATACGCCACTCCCTGATCTCCAAATCTCTAAAAACAGGTAGAAGAGATAAAGAATCATGTGGTCAGAAGACAGCAGTTGACATAGGTCCTCTATTCCAAATCACTCGGCAGTAAAGGGACAATGAATTTTTCCATTAATTTATCGTCCCGCGGATGTGACGTCATATAGTACTTGGTGGTAAGCTTCGTACAAGGCAGTCTATAATAACGAACGGTGTATCTGTCGAAGAGCTGGACGTGGCTTTCTATAATGACTAAAATTTTTTGGACAAGGTTGAGATCCAGCGAGTTTATGTAATTTATGTAAACCTCAAGATGGTGAAAGACAAAGGTGTGTAATTCAGTTCCTTACGGAAAGTGCGTGATGTGTAGATGCGCTGTGTTTTCAGCTCTGATGTCGTCATTTGGAAAAAAGTGCAGCATCGTCGTGTAGAGTCACTCTGGAAGGAAATCGAACACTGCAGATCGGACACTGCAGTAAGGTGACTTTTGGGGTCCTACGCTCTTTTCATGGAAAAAAATGATTCATAGTATATGAACTACACCACTTGCCGCCGCCGCAGTGCGCTCCATAAGGCAGCACCCATAACGCAGACTTCAAACACGCACAGCTCCTTTCATGAATTTTCCTGCTTTCCTCTAATAGCAACAAAAAAAATAATAAATAAATAAATCCGCTGGAGAAAACGCTAAGCCTGGTCATGAAGTTCAAAACACGAATTAGACACTTAATTAAAAATGATTAGAATTATGGATAAACATATGACCTCTAACTCTGAGATTAAAGTATCGTATGTAGCTCTCACAGGGCACAGCCAGTGCATCTAAGCGCTGTGGAATGCTGGAAATGTTCGTAGCAAACTCCCCAAGATTTTAATATGATACTCTACAAAGTGTCAACAGTGACCAATGAGCACATTACGGACATGTCTAGACGATGGAAGCAGTGCTGTCTGCCATTTGGAGATTTCTTGCACATCCTACGGCACACGTTGTCTGTCATTACCATGTCCGCAGCTCGTGGACTCGCGCTCGCGTTCTCGCTTCCCGAGCACGGGGTCCCGGGTTCGATTCCCGGCGGGGTCAGGGGTTTTCACCTGCCTCGAGATGACTGGGTGTTGGTGTTGTCCTCATCATTTCATCATCATTCATGAAAAGTGGCGAGATTGGGATGAGCAAAGGTCGGGAATTTGTACGGGCGCTGATAACCGCGCATTTGAGCGCCCCACAAACCAAACATCCTCATCATCATCATCTTTCATTACCATGCTGTAATATGGCATGTGTGAGTTGTGTGAAGTAGGGTCACCGCCGCAGGTTGTACAACAAACAGAATGTAATGGTTGCGGTCCCATTGCGCAGGTTCCGAGATGTCATCTACATCTCTGTTTCATATGACACCTTACAGTGTTTAGTGCAGGGTACCAATGTCACAGTACAATTCAGTGAACAGTGTGGTATACCCATCAGTGAAACAATTTTCGTATTCTGAATTTTGTTTCACAAGTTAGTGGTACACTTTATTAAAGGAATTTGTATAAATTATTCAGACTAAACTTAGTAATTCATTTTTGTCGGTTTTATTTTGGCATATCTTTTAGATGCTGAAAACCGTCCACTGTGGCATTAGACAGCACGCCTCTGTTTACTCGACTGCGATATACAGGGATTAAGCAATCACCTTTTTCAGTAATTAGTTCCGTGCACTCTACGTTACACACATAGAGAGTTCTATAAAGTAGAAAAGTTACAATATTCACCATAGTAGAAAAGTTACAATATTCACGATAGAAATAAATTTTCTGTGTAGACGGTTGGCGCTCTCTGTCCCCACCACACCAGTGTCGTAAACGCCCGAACAAAAAACTCTCCTCCCCCGGCGACAGGCTGGCCGAACGACCTTCACTTTTATTCTGCTTTGCCTCGTTGCTACATTTTATGTCTCCAGTAATGAGACTACGTAAAATTAGTGTTGGCGTAAGAGTCAGCGTAGTATCTAAAGCGTAATTTACTATTTTTCTTGAGTTTTAGTGCATTTAATTCGGCAATTTATCTTTGCAGCACACGAACTGCTAGGACCTTCTACGCCATATAGCTCATTCAATTTCGTGTAACATTTGTCTATCACGATGACTCTATCTTCAGTCGTACGACGCTCAGGGACGTGGCGTTTAATGAAAAACTACGCAGACACATTTATCAAGTTATTAAAAATAACTTAAATTAACGGGTACGCATTTCTCATTTGCATCTCGTAACATGAATTGTGCACATTATTCAGTGATGTCTTTTTTTGTTG
Source organism: Schistocerca cancellata (assembly GCF_023864275.1). Taxonomy (NCBI): domain Eukaryota; kingdom Metazoa; phylum Arthropoda; class Insecta; order Orthoptera; family Acrididae; genus Schistocerca; species Schistocerca cancellata. Next base: position 456,060,153 of record NC_064628.1, on the reverse strand, counting down.
TTGTTCGAGACTATATAAGCAAAAATATAAATGTTTGATTGTTCAAAATCGTGTATTTTGCGATGCATCTTTGTGTTACAATAACAAAGCATTGGGTCAAAACTTTCAGAGATTTGCGATTAGAAACATTTACAGTTTCTATACAAGTACAAATGTAGGTGTTCATTTCTTCAAACTCTCAAATCTTCTAAAGTTCTTCACGGATGCTTTGAAATTTTAACACAAAATTGCATTTGAATACTCACGTGTTTTTATATGAGTATTGAAATGCCATCTGATACATATGTAAAAAAAAGAGGGAAACGATATAAAAATGTAAATTTGGTTTGTTAAAAGTTGTTTATCTCCGAAAATTCTTGAACGATTGCTTTGAAATTTTTACACAAACTTGAACTGTAATATGAGCGTATCTTTTAAATATCTAATTCTTGAACACATGTATATTTTTAACACATCTAATACACAAATACATGTATATAGTATATAAAGGGAAAACATTTTACCAAAAATCACAAAATGTACCTTTCCAATTTACTTCAAATTTGTGCACGTTACTGTATACATATATATAGAGGGGTGTGAGTAAATGGACAGAGATGGCGAACGGAGCGAGGTGACGCAGTGGTTAGCACGCTGGATACGCATTCGGGAGGACGACGGTTCAAACTCGCGCCTGGCCATCCTGATTTAGGTTCTCCGTGATTTCCAAATCGCTTGACGCAAATGTCAGGACGGTTCCTTTGAAAGGGCATGACCAACTTCCTTCCCCATTCTTCCCTAATCCGATGGGACCAGTGACCAAGCTTTTTGCTCCCCTTCCCCAAATCAAGCAACCAACAAGACGGAAAAGAGGAGTTGGACAGTGAGAAGGGGCAGGAGGAGATGGAGAGAGAGAGGGGGGGAGGAGAAGATGGAGAGTGAGAGAGGGAGGAGGTGATTGACACAGAGAGGGAATGACGAGGTGATGGACAAAGAAAGTGGAAGGTGGAGATGGAACAAGGACTAAGGGTAGACGGGGGTTAGGGTGTGTATCCAATTCCCATACGTATTAGAAACGTGTGCTTTCTCTTTTCTTTGTTTTCGATGTAAGTAGACAGAGCAACAGCATGGGGTGACCAGGTACAGCTAGTTCTTAATATTGTTGCGCTCTGCGAGATTGTGATTCAAGAAACGATAGTAACATTACTATCATCATTTATTGTATTTCAATGGTAACATAGGATCCTGTAAAAAGCTTTATAAATAAAAAAACTGACACGCATTAAAAAAAAAGATATATTAATATACAAAACCTCTGGCTGAAAAGCGACTTTATCTGCTGCCCATCCGCACTTCATAAAAAATTGAAATAACAATAAAAAAAGGAGTCACGGGAATCAGTTGCGCCTCACGAAGACGATGTAAGTGATTATCGAAAGCCTGGGGATTTAGTCAGCGTAGGCGTGACAAGAAAACCGAGAATGTTGTGTTGAAGAACGTTAACACGATAAACGTTGCATTCCTAATCTCTTATATCTGGTAACGCTTCTGCATCTATTCAATACTGGGTAATTTTAAAAATGAACATAAACAGTCTCGACTGCAAAAAAAAAAAAAAAAAAAGTTTTGTGATAATTAGTTGTGGTCAGAATTTGACCATCTTCAGACCTCATACCATTATGATAGGCGGTGGCGGTGAATGAAGCGAGTCTTACGGCTCCACATTAACGACAACTGCAGTTACTACAAAATAAATGTTTTATGCATTCGAGGCTCTTTATATTCATATTCAGTACCTGTAGGTTAGAAGTACTGATCCTGGCTGTTGAGACACTTGTCTCACTGTGACACAAGGCAGTGAATGGCTGTCTCACAAAATTCCCGGGGCTGCGATGTTAACCAGTTTCGCACGTACAGCTGGACGTCCGAGGTGAATCGTTTGCCCCTCAGAGCCTTTTTAAGGGGAGAAAAAATGGCGTAATCACAGGGAGAGAGGTCCGGACTGTATGGAGGGTGGCCGAGAATCTCCCATTTGAATTTCTGCAGGAGTGCCGCGACTGTATTGGCCGTATGAGGCTTTACATTGTCATGGAGCAGAATGACCCCACGGATGAGATAGCCTGGTCGTTTTGATTTGATCGCTTGGCGAAGGGTGGTCAAGGTTTCCGAGTAATGCTGGGCATTCACTGTTATCCCACGCTGCAGGAAGTGAACCAGAAGGGGGCCATCTTGGTCAAAGTAGAACGTCAGCATAACCTTTCCTGCACTCGTGTGGACGATAGGCTACAATCCGACCTTTATCAAAGTCGGAAACGTGATGGTATGCATTTCTCCTCCTTACACTAGGCATGCTGCTGCTAGCTCTGTGTAGTCATGTGACATGCACGCGTGCCCTGTAGCAACGGGCTGTAAACTTCCGAGCTCTGGTCAGAACCACACTTCATTACACACGCCACAATATTACCCTCACGTGACCGGTTTGCGCATTCCAGACTACGGCTCGTTTCTTTTTGAACGCCCCTTATACTTTTCGCCAGATCGTTATTCCCCATGAGAAATTTTTTCAGAAATTACTAATTTGGGTCAATATTTTTGGAATGTTGCAATTTTTATAACCATTTATGTAAATTTTTGATTAGCGTAATATTCATACAGAGTTATTTACTTGTTTTCCTGTTTCTGTGTTACCTTCCTGCCTGAAGAAAGTTTACAGGATATCAGATGTAGAGGATGGTATTTAATGAGACGTAGGAATGCACGAGCATTGTCAGCGGCGTCTGTGGAGCGACCCCTGGGCCGGCGGTTATCTGTCGGCCCGGCGCCCGCGGCCGGCGCGGCGCCGCTATCTGGATTTAATTTGACGGCGGCTGCGCGACGGACGGCCCCCGGGCGGTTTTGCGTCCCTCGCTCTCCGCCCAGGATGCTAATTCCGCGCTGATCGGGAGCGCCGATACCCGCCGACTCCCCCGGGCGGCAGCAGCAGGGGCGGACCAGCTCGTGTGGAATGCCTAACCCTGCTGGCCACCTTCCGTTTGCTCTGGACCTAGGCCCTATCTCTCCAGAGGCAAGCGCAGCGACCTGCTGTGATCTCACCAGCGAACCACGATCAGCGTTTGTTCCCAAACAAATCTGTACTGATGTTATCAGCGACACTTTAAATGTATTTGTATTTACTATTTCAAACGATTTAAGAGTTTTAGAAAAGTAATTTTGATTTCTTATTGTGATCGAAATGAAAATGAGGAATCAGGAAGTACACTATTGGCCATAAAAATTGCTACACCAAGAAGAAATGCAGATGATAAACGGGTATTCATTGGACAAATATATTATACTAGAACTGACATGTGATTACATTTTCACGTAATTTGGGTCCGTAGATCCTGAGAAATCAGTACCCAGAACAACCACCTCTGGCTGTAATAACGCCCTTGATACGCCTGGGCATTGAGTCAAACAAAGCGTGTACAGGTACAGCTGCCCATGCAGCTTCAACACGATACCACAGTTCATCGAGAGTAGGGACTGGCGTATTGTGACGAGCCAGTTGCTCGGCCACCATTTACCAGACGTTTTCAATTGGTTCATTTTTTGCTTAGAGTGGTTATTGTTCCCTGGGCTGTTTTTGAGACGCCAATTTCTGAAGACGTAGTGCTGTTCATATCCTCGTCCTCGACCGATATTTTCCATCGTTGTGCCGTTGGTCGGACAGAAGGGAATTGGTTAAATTGTCGGTCGGTCCTTGGGCCGTCCCTAGTCTGGGTTGCTATCCGATTATTTAACTTTAACTCTTGGCTCCCTGTCTCACCTCACCTTACGTTTGAGCTACCTTCTCAGGTCGACCCTTGGAACACTTCTGATAACCATTTGTTCTGTTTGTTTTAGATTGTGATTTCCATTTTAGTTTGAAGTATTGTGCGAGGCCTTCGACTTTGTATTAATTCAGTTCTTTTAAATTTTACATAAAAGGCCTTCAGCCGTGTTAAACTAAAATTATGGTGACTGATTTTACTTTTTTAAAAAAGTTGTGTGTTTGATTGTGCAACTCACAGTAACTGTTTACGGTATCACCCACAATCATAACCCTATCCTGTGCGCTCTCTGAGTACCTACCAACCAGGTTTCAATTACCACCTGCATAATAGGTTGTTGGTCTGTCTTCAGAATGAAATACATGAAATACATCACTGAGTCTGAGTATCAGGGATCCGACAGTTTGTTGATAAGTTCGTGGAGGTATGTGGCATTCGATGTCTACGCATGTCTACGCAAAAGTCATATAATTCACGTAAATAATGAGTCGCTAATTTGACTACGCGATGATAGCTCCAGATAACGACCCAGATGGGTTCCATAGGATTTACATCAGGCGAATTTGGTCTCCAGAAATTAAAAGTGTGTTCACTATAATGCTTTCAGATAACTGTAGCACGGTTCTGGCTCCGAGCCACGTACAATTGCACTGCTGAAAGATGACGTTGTCGTCGGGGTAGACATCAAGCACGAATGGATGCAGTTGGTTCACAGCTGTCCTGTCAGCGTGCCTTCGATTACTACCACAGGTCCCGTGGAAGCGCAGGAGAATGTCTCCCGCTGCTTGATATTGCTCCCACCACTCTGCGTCTGTGGCGCACTGCACGTTTCGAGCCGCAGTTCATCTTGATGACGGAGTTTGTGGAGACGACCGTCGACCTGGTGTAGCAAAAATGTTATTCACCCGAAGAGCCGACACGTCTCCATTGATCGCCGGTCGAATCCTGATGGTCCCGTGCCCACTGCAATCGTAATTGACAATGGCCTTGGGTCAAAAAGTGAAGACATGGGGATGGTCTGCTACGGAGCTCTACGTAATTGTAATTGACAACGCGTTGGGTCAGTAAGTGAAGACGTAGGGATGGTCTGCCACAGAGCTCTGTGTTCAACGATGTACGATGAATGGTGTGCTTCGAAACACACGTTCTGTGAAGAGTCTTGGACGTCCAATAATTTAGCGCTTCGTGGTAGTTTCTCAGTCCTCTTTTCTACCTCCTTCCGTAGATGCGCACGACAGTAGCACGTACACATCCGACCAGCTTCGCCGTTTTCGAGGTATTCGTTCACGGGCTCTGTGTAATAATAATCTGTCCTTTCTCAAAGTAGCTTATCTCAATGGATTTCCCCATTTGCATCCCATGTCTTCGTTAGGGCGATTCCCCTTCCCTATCTGCTCCCCTTACACACTTGTTGCCGCATCACGTGCCCCCAAAGGACACCAGGCCGCATCCAACTTCACGGTGGACAGTGGTCCAAAATGGCTCCAAATGGCTCCAAGCACTATGGGACATAACATATGACGTCATCAGTCCCCTAGACTTAGAAGTACTTAAACCTAACTAATCTAAGGACATCACACATGTTCATGCCCGAGGTAGGATTCGAACCTGCGACCGTAGCAGCAGCGCGGTTCCGGGTAAAGCGCCTTAAACCGCTCGGCCACAGCAGCCGGCGGACAGTGGTCGTCATGTTTTGGTTTATCAGTGTATTTTCTGAGTAGCTGCGGAGTACGTCAAATATATGAACATTATTAATCATGTTCTTATATTTCATGTGCACCACAACTTCTCCAAAGAAATTTAGACATAGTTTTGAAGCTATGTATTATTTACATTGTTACATTAATGCCAATAATACTAATTAAAATCATTTTAGAGTGGCAAATCTAATTGAGGTAAGAGACAAAAATATTTTGTCAGGAGAGCGAAAAAACAGAGTGACGGTAATAATGTAAACAGATTCTTTATTCATATTTATTTACCTTTTGACAGTGATGAACATGTTCAGGCAGAGTAACAACCGGATCAACCGGAATTTTTTACAATTTTTCTGTCAGGAAATATTTATGTCTGTATTCAGTTGTGTAGTGTGATCTAAGGACAATTTAAATTAGTTGTTAGGCACTTATAGTGCTGCTACAAAATCCACTGTTTTCTTTACTAAACGTTTCAAGTGTAGCACGTACGCCCTTTTTCTCTGTTTCGGTTTAGGGTAGTGCAGAAGGTAAGCACAAAATAGTGTTTATCTGAGTTGATAAACAGCGATTCGGCATTTCAGGATAAACTGCTCTCACACGAGTGGGTCATTATAGTAGTTTTCCTTGTAATAAGGGACTTTTGGAACTTTGTTTGTGAAATGCGTCTGTGAAGTTTGGCTAATAGCAAGCCTCGACATGAGGCTTGTAGCACCGTGGGAAATGTAGAAGCGTTGTCCTGTCATATCTAAAGCCTCGTAACATAGAAGCTCGTGTAGCAGTAATAACGTTGTTGAAGTCTTCCACATCATGAAGATAGGAACATTCGACGTGTATTTCAATCGCAGCATTATCACGACCTGAGACAGAAAAGCTGCGTCCAGACAAAGGAATCTTGTGTTTCATGAAGTCAAAGGTACCATTAGCGCCAGGTTAACTATAAAAAACTAATTATCCGGTTTTTCAGCTGGTTTGTACAGTTGTTGTATGTTGGTAAGTGGTGAGTAGTTACATTTTAGGGGTTCTTAAAAAGCATGAAGCAGTTCTGCGAGATTGCACTTCATGCCACATTACGCACACACACACACACACACACACACACACACACAGCTTGTAAAAATAATACCACATGCCAAAATGTTGGGTGGCCACATGAATGCGAAGAGTTTGGGAGTGGGCGAGGAAACGTTGCGAATAAAAGCAGAATAAAGTACTAAATACACTGATAAACAAAAAAAAAAAAAAGAAACTTACGACCACCGTACGCTGCGAGATTAAATGCCGTTTGGTGGTGATGCAGGCGCGTGGTGGAGACGAGTTTGGTATCACTCTACCGACGATGTGGGTCGCAAATAGGGAAATCCACTGGTATAAACGACTTACACAAAAGGCAGAGCGTTGTGACCTGGCGTCTGGGAACGGGAATTTGGGAAATGGCGAAGATGATTGAATGCTCGCGTGGTACTGTCGTCAATACCTATCGAAACTTGTTGAAAGACGATGGGACACGATTAGGCGACGACATGTTGCGTACTCAAACCTTACCACAGAACGGAGGCTTTCCTGGTCTGTAAAGTACAATAGGTGGCGACCTGTGGCAGTTCTGACGACATAGTACATATTGATGGAGACACGTTTCGGAGCACACCGGGCCGTGCACATAGTTGGAGCAGATTCACTATAACAAACGATCCCTACGTGTTTAAATGTTGACCGAACGATATCGTCTGTTACGATTGTAGTGATAAAGAGCTCAAAGACATTGGTACTGTGCATCATTAGAAACATATTGCTTGATTGGATGATTCAGGTATCTTGTTACACCAGATCGATGGTCTTGTCCGAATTTCCCGACATCCATGCGAACTATTCTCCAAACATGCACGCCACCACGGACGCGGGCGGCTGTGGAACAGTATTATGGTATCAAGGACATTCTACTGTACTGCCATGGAATCCGTCATAGTTGATGAGGGCATCATGACAGCAGTCCAGTAGCTGAGCAATGTTGCGAACCACGCACACCCTCTGTCTTCCATGACAACGCTGGCGTCTTGCAGCTTGATAACTGCCCATGGCCCATTACCAGAATCGTCCTATAGTGATTCGATGAGCATCAAAAATGTTCAAATGTGTATGAATTCCTGAGGAACCAAACTGCTGAGGTCATCGGTTCATAGACTTACACGCTACTTAAACTAGCTTGAAATAACTTATGCTAAGAACAACACACACACACACCAACGCCCGAGGAAGGACTCGAATATCCGGCGGTAAGGGCCGCGCAATCCGTGACATGGCGTCTCTAACCGCGCGGTCACTCTGCGCGGCTTGATGAGTATCATACTGAACTGGCCTTGATGTCTCGGGGACCAAATTTGCCTGATCTGAAAGCGATGAAACGCATATGGGACGCAGTGCTTACAAATTACCGACCGGTAATTCACGGACATCGTGTGGCCTGTGCACAGACATTTGGTGTGACATCTTCGAGAGCAACCACGCAGAATGGCTGCTGTACTGCATTCCGTAGGTGGACTATCGTGCTATTAGCTGGTGGTAATAATGTTTTGGCTTATCAGTGTAATTTTTAATACTTTCCTCACTTGGGTTCAATGATTAAAAAATTTATCAGGTGCGAGTAGGACTGGCGCACTGAAGGTTCAGTACAAACTTAATTTCGTATATAGTTCATTCCATTCCGGGTATCTATAATCTTGACCACTTTTGCCTGTTATAGACATTGATATTGGCAAGATATCGGTCCCAGGGGTTACAAAATTTTGAGATTGTTTTAGTTCTAGTAATACAAATGTGACAGGCGACCATTATTATAATAATGTAGAACTACTGATTGACGTCGGATAACAAATGACAAAAGAAATATCTTTTTCTTTTGATATAATTACATGTTAACAATCCTTATTTTTTTTCTTTTACTTCTACTGTAAACTCTCACTTCTTGCCAATTTCCATCATTGTAGGTAGGCGGGCAGTACTCTTTAGGTTTTGAATTGACTATGCACCAAAATAGCTGACATAAGCGGCCGTACCTTTTGACTGAGTTGACTTAGCTAACGTTTACTATACCGCCAAGAGACCATTGACCTTAGTATTGAAATAAATTTCAACTTGATATGTCTACCCGTTCCTGAGAAAAATGAGGTCTTAACGAAAGGACGAAAAAATTGTAGTATAAATGACGCAAAAGCTTTTTGTGTGATATAATTACAAATTTACAGTTTTCGGAGTTTTTCCTTTGGTTCTACTGTGAAAACTTCCAATTTCATGATTCTAGGCCAACGGGAAGTACGCTATATCTTTTGATGAGTGAGTTTGCTAGCATTAAAATATATGACATAAATGGCCTTACCTTTTGACTGCATTGACTTAGAAGCGTCAGTATATTACACCGCTAAAGAACAATAGACCTCAGCAGTGACAAATTTCAACTTGATACTCCAGCCGTTAATGAGAAAAAATAGGTTTTTAACACTCGGACAGACAGGCAGATACAAGGCCAACAAAATGATCCCCTAAGGATTCAGCCGGTCGGTGTGTCCGAGCGGTTCTAGGCGCTTCATCCTGGAACCGCGCGACCGCTACGGTCGCAGGTTCGAATCCTGCCTCGGGCATGGATGTGTGTGATGTGCTTAGGTTAGTTAGGTTTAAGTAGTTCTTCTGAACCATTTGACCTTAAGGGTTCCATTTTTATCGATTGAGGCACTGAATCATAAGAAAAGGTCATATAAACTGCCCAAACGTTCGATGCTAATAGTAGTTTTTTAAAAATCTGTATGGGGTTCTGTTTAACGGTACTCCAAAATCTAAAGATCTGTCACATGTTTACATTTTTTATTAGACTATAACGCAGATGTCCAGCACCTCGAATCCAAAGTATTCTACGAATATAATTCTAATAGATGTAAAGGATATATTCAGTAAAAGAACATCTGAAACTCACATGCTGTGCCCGCTTCAGGACTTGAAGCAACGACCACTGCTTCACGAGGCAGCAATGCAAATCCCAAGATACGATGGTCAGCTGTTGGATCACGTACCAAGTGGATCTGTTGTTTGTGAGATAAAACCTACGCATGTGTAGTAAGAAAGTGGGGAAACGAAATGTAAAATTGAGTAATAAGCACACAATTAAACCTCTTCGCGCATGTTACGCTATCTTCTCTAGCAGTGGAATTCGTCCTCGGTGTGTGCGTCTCCTTGTAGAAAACTGTGAGCTGGAGAGATCAGTTTGTATGAAGATTCCAGTCACGGTGCGATAACCCTTTCATAGACCACCCTACACCACCCGGCCACCGCTCTCTCTCTCTCTCTCTCTCTCTCTCTCTCTCTCTCTCTCTCTCTGTCCCCCCGCCCCCCTCCACCCCTTGAAAAGCGCGCGACAACTGCATAGGCGTGCTGCCGGCGGATATCTTAAGGCTGTTCAATGAAAGACAACTCTCAAAGCTCTAAAAGTAGTTTTCAATCCGATCTAGGATGCTCAATTTCACACCGAGTCTATGGTTTCACAAGGGCCGGAATTTGCTTTCGTCTCGAGTGGAAACTGAAAGAGGAACTGATCTATTTTATATGCACACCGAATCGCTAAACACGCCAGTCTCTAGGAAATTGCTTTCTATCGAGTGGTGTTGGAGGCGACTCGCATTATCACTGTTATTGAGAACAAAAAATATATGTTGTGGAAACTCCATTCAAGAAATCCAGTAAACTTCCTTGCATAATACTTTCGAATTTTTACTTCTTTTGTCATTGTCTAGTGGATCTGGAAAAAAAAATCGAGGAGAGTCTTAGTTTGATTCGATATCAGCGATTGTAGCCGATACCATAACACCAGATGTGATGATTGTGAATACGTGACACCTCTGGTACTCTTAAAATGTCAAGACGAACATGAATGACTCTATTGACTGTGACCAGGCCTTCAATACCTTTTCCCGATACTGGTTCAGTTACGTAGTTTTTATAGTAAAACTAGTGGTACAGAAATAGCTTGGTCTCGCAGAAACAAGTGTGTAGCCTAGTAACAGATCGATTGCCCAAGATGTATTGTTCTTCTTTGAAAAGATCAAAAACATATCTTACACATATCTCAGTACACGATAAGCATCGTTCGTAGCGTTAACTTAGATATAATATTTAGGCTCAATGTCAATTTGTACTGTACAGTGTGAAGCAGCTAAGACAGGTCACGCCAGATATATCCAAAAAGAATAAATATATCCGTATGTGCTTTTAGCGAAGCTTTAGCAGACAGTGTAGTGAATTTTCTGACGTTCGCAAGTAATTTTTATCGTTTGTGTTCACCGAACTACGACCTCGACTTTTTACCTCGGCTTTTTTCTAATGGAACTATATACTTTTTTCTGTGGCGCTTGAAAGAAACTTCTAAGAGAAATTCAGCGACGTAACATGTTTGAAACTTGATCAATTAACATAAAACAGCAGCGCCGCAAACAACTGTCCTGTCGTCAGGGAAAGATGATCCACAAACATTTGCCCCATTAAACCAAATGTAGGCAAACGCGTAACTCAGGTTCGTTTATTGTGTTAACCTGTGCGTCTGAAGTTCACCAGTCTGTGTTCTGCCATTGTAGCAATCAGATAACTTGATCGTAAGGCTCAGCGGTGCGGTTGTATGCTGAAGAGTTTCCGGATCATGCCAAGCACTGACGATATGTCTTTTCAAACATTATAAGAAAAAGTTGTAGAAACCGGAAGTGTAGAGAGGAAAAAGGAGAGAAACTGATTAAAAAATGAAACTTATATTTTAGCAGCAGTAACACACAATGAAAATATCTCTAAGAAGCGTGTAAGAGCGAACAACCAAACGTGTGCTCTGCATCATATTTTAGCCTTTTCACTTTCCGCTGATTCTGCACCTTCATAGCAATGAATTCTGAATTTATTATAGTCGTCTGGATATTATCTACGAAAAGTGCAAAGCGATGTGGCTTACATATGCAAAATTTTGTTTAAGGAGCAAGCATCTCTTACAAACCATAGGTAAGTCAATCTTCGCTATTGCATTAATCGTCAGTTGAAAATCCACGCTGACTCAAGGAAGTAAGTATAAACAGCCCCTTCTTTATTTTTGAAGACCCGCATCATTTGCCCCTGTTTTATTAATAGGAATATAAATACACTCAAGCTCCTAAGATATGCTGCTGCCGCAGTTGCTGGAAGACATACCATTGGACATTGGGCAATAAGTGTGGTACCAACATGACGTATGTTCCTCCCATTCCGCTCATGTAATGACAAACTGTCATAAGAGGACATTTTGAGAGCACTGGAATGGTCGTTTAGGTAACGCAAAGTGATGTGCATACTGGCCAAACTCAACATGTCTACACTTTTTGTGTGGCGAATATTAAGAGATCTATTAGGAAACACCAACGACTGCCGAAGGCGTGAAATGCCTTAAATACGGGCGTGTGCTGCTGTTAACTCCAGATGAAATACGAGGTACTGAATTGTTTCCGATGTAGCAACGCTCAGCGTCAACATTTGGAGCACTTAGTATGACAGCTGTTATAAGCAAACCGTACTTGATTTACGTGCTTTGTTTCAGTTGCTATAATAGGGAAGACGTTTGAGGATTCTCTTCTGATGTCGACACAGTGGGGACAGTGGTATCTTGATACTATTTGATCAAGTGCCAAACAAGTTATGTTGTTGAAGTTCTTTTAGAAACTTCTTTCAAATGGCACAGACAGAGTGTATAGCTACATCAGAAAAAAAGAAAGTTGGCGTCGTAATTCGGCGACCATGAACGATAAAAATTACTTGCAAGCGGCAGGAAAACTGACATATTGACCGCTTTAACTTGGCGAGCACCTTGATATATTTACTCGATCTGGTTATTTTTGGATGGCTTGTCTTTGTTCACCTCGTATACTTAGATATGCAAGCGACTGTAATTTCAGTGCAACCGCACGAAATAGGTAGAGGTAAAGTCATCCACATTTTGTATACGAGGGAAGATAACTCAGTGGTTTTTCTCATTCAGAAACCGCAATTGAAAATTCTTTGTTTGCAAGAGGATCGCGTTACGCCTTATGTAAGAAGGAGAAACGTGTACCAGCACGTGTCGGAATTCGAGAGCAGTAGGTTCGAAGATTTTTTGAGTAATAGAATCCATTACGTCGTCCCGGACGATGAGTGTTCATTACAGACGAAGGTATCGTCAAGAGTGCCCCAGGGAAGTGTGACAGGACCGCTCGTGTCCTCTGTATACGTGTAAATAAACGATATGTCGGGTGGGGCGAGCAGCAGTCTGAGAAAATTTACTCATGACGCTTAATGTACAGAAATGTGGCATCATTGAGTGGCTGTAAGAGAATACGGGATAACTTGGACGGAATTCTATTTGGGGTGATGAACGGTAATTTGCTCTACACGTGGAAAACGCTAGTTAATGCAAATGAGTTGGGAAAACAATCATTACTGTCTGAATACAGTATTAGAAGTATGCTGTTTGACTCACTCACATCGATTAAATGTCCAGGCGTTAAACTGAAAAGTGATATGAAATGAAACAAGCACGGAAGGTCAGTTTGTGAGAAGGCGAATTGTGGACTTCTGCGAGCAATTGTTGAGTGATGATGGAATGTTTTGGATCTGCCATGAGGTCGGGTTACAGGAAAACATCAGGGCAATCCAGTGACTTGCTGCTAGATTTGTAATCGGAAGGTTCGATCAAGAAGTAAGTATAAAGGAAATGCTCCGTGAAATCAAATGGGAAAGGCTGTAGGGAAGAAGACGCTCATTTTGCGAAATGCCATGGTGAATGTTGAGAGCACTGCTATTCGTGAAAGACCACAAAATAATTGTACTGCCACTAACGTAAATCTCGAGTAAGGACCCCGAAAGACATGATGTGAGATGTTAGGGCTCACACATAAGCATGGACAGTCACTTTACCCTCACTCCATTTGCGAGCGGAACAGGAGAAGGAATGATCAACAATAGCGCAATGTATCCTCTGATATGCACTGTGTGGTGGTTTGTGGAGTACGTGTATATGTAGAAACAGGTGTTTTTGAAAATATAAACTGTGAGTTGTTGTTCCTCGATCTTGCTGCGGTCCGGTAAAGCTGTCAACAGAAGGGATAGACATTGTTCACTCTGTTGTGCACGATCGTAAAAAGGGGCAGTCAAACGAAGCTGAGACGGTTGGAAAAATAATCACCGCAACTGTTAATACATTTGCCGGCCGGTGTGGCCGGGAGGTTCTAGGCGCTTCAGTCTGGAACCGCGTGACCGCTACGGTCGCAGGTTCGAATCCTGCCTCAGGCATGGATGTGTGGATGTCCTTAGGTTAGTTAGGTTTAAGTAGTTCTAAGTTCTAGAGGACTGATGACCTAAGATGTTAAGTCCCATAGTGCTCAGAGCCATTTGAACCATTTTTTTTGTTAATACATTTATCCCACTGTGGGACAAGACTGTGAAAGGCTAAATGGAAAAAAAGTTCGGGTGCTTGCGGTTTGTACTCAGAGGTGCACCTCCTCGTCCGAAGCAAATCGACGACTACGAATGTCTTTCTTTAGGGGTCGAAAAATATGGAAATCGAACGTGGGCAGATCAAGATTGTATGGAGGATGGGTAAGGACTTCCGGGCGAAACTTCCGCAGCGTTGTTGGAACAACCGCGGTATGATGTTGGCGCATCCTACAAATCCCCAAATCAAGAACAATTTTAATCATGTAGTCTTTCTAAATATCGTTAGTAATGGGGCCGAAGACGTCCGGCATAAGATGTGACCCTCATTCTGCTTACGACGTTGTCAAAGAGGGTGTAGGAGCGGGCGGAGGTTCAGAGCACTCTCTTGCCCCCAGGGTGGGAAACCGCCCCTAAATGGCGGAAGAATCAGCAATGATCAACGGCTTGAGGACACAAAAAGTAATGGAAGCCACTGCATTAAAGACACGTAATGTGTATTCACAGGATATTAGGGTTGTAATTGAAAAAGTGTCTTTCCATTGGCAAAAGATACCGGAATAGTCCCCCATTCGGATCTCCGGGCGGTGACTATCAAGGCGGAGGTGACCATGTGAAAAAGATTGAATAACCAACGAAAGGATACCGTTCTACGAGTCGGGGTGAGGAACGTCAGATGCTTGGAAGTGGTGGGGAAACTAGACAATCTGAAAAGGGAAATACTAAGGCTCAAGCTAAATACGGAGAGGGGGGGGGGGGCGAGGGAAATCAGTGAAGTGAAATGAAAAAAAAGATAAATATTTCTGGTAAACTAGTGTAGGGTAATATCATCAGCAGCAGAAAGTGGTACAGCTGGAGCAGAATTCGTTGTGAATAAGAAGGTAGGGCAGAGAGTGAGCTACTATGAACATTTCAGTGACAGGGTTGTTCTCATCAGAATCGATAGCAAACCAACACCGACAACGACAGTTCAATAAAGCTTGTTTTAAATTGACAAATTCTTATTGAGCTTGGTCGTCCCACAACCAGTTGGAGTTTTTGCCACTAAGTTGGCACAAACGTGGAGTATCGGGAGCCTTGTAGTGCACAAAACGACGAAAAAATTTACCAAACCGAGAAACCTTCTGACTTGACGTTTGGAAGTGGGTGAGGTGATGTCACGGATAGCTTGCAACTTATCCGGGTCAGGTTCAATGCCAGAAACAGACATGACGTGACTTAAAAATTTGATGTTAAATATGTCAAATTCAGATTTGCTCAGGTTGACTGTAACACTATGGTCAGAAAATACTTGTAACAAAGAATTCAAGGTATCTTTGTGCTCGTCCCAGAGCTTTTCGGATATGAGAATATCACCTACATAAGTGGGAACCTTATTTTTCAAATGATCCGGTAAAATACATTTAAACCTCTGATGAATGCTGCAGACGAAATATTTAATCCAAAAGGAAGTTTACGGAACTGATAGCATATGCCAAACCAGACAAAGGCCGCATATTTGCGGCAATTAGGGTGCAATTCAATCTGCCGGAAACTAGATTTTAAATCAAGGGAGAAGAAAACTGTGATGTCATGAAATTTCTGAGCAATTTCTTCCAAGGTCTGCGGTCTATCGGTTTCCGATATAATAATAATGTTAATTTGTCTCGAATCGAGAGCAAGCCTCAGTGAACCATCTTCCTTTCGGACAATATTAAGCGGATTGTTATAAGGGCTGGCTGCCGGCTCAATAATACCTCGTTGATGCATGGAAGTAATTTCTTTTTTAACGTTCTAACGATAAACAAAAGAAACGATACAGTGTCGTCAAACAAAAGTATTGTGTGGCTTAACTTGAAATTCATAAAGAAAACCACGAAGAGTGCCAGGTACATTATCAAAAACGCGAACATGAGTTTGTAAGATTTTCCGTAATTGTTGTTTATGAAAATCAGAGGTGGCTTTACAGTTGTAAACTTTGTTCTGAATCGCGTCGAAAACGTCAATCACCGTGCCGTCAACGTTGTGCTCACAGTACGGGTGAACAGAATTAAACTGTGTGGTGTACCAGTCGATATTTCTAATTGAGGAAAGAAAATGCAGGCGACTGATATCTTGTTCCTCGCTAGAGAGGCTCTGATCAAAATTTAAAGATATCATATTGCCCTTGTTTTGCAACGTAATACAAGAGTTGGTAAAATCCAGCGCTGCTTTATATCTGTTTAAGAAATCGATGCCCAGAATGACTTCAGTTGTTAATAATGGAACAATAAGAAAGTTGGTGAAAAATGTGTGACCTTGAGTAGAAAATTGCAAATGAGTTTGAGATTTAACTTCAACGCTTTTACCAGGTACACCCTCATTTATTTTGATTCTTGACAGTAACGGGAAAACCTGAATCCAGAACTGCTTTTAATACGTGTTTGCCGCCTTGAATGGTAATAACAGAATGATAAAAATGTTTCAGCGGCTGTTCAGTTTTACACAACAGTAAATCCTTAATGTTTTCTAAGCGGATCATATGCTCTATAATGTGTGCAGAACGCGATGTACCTGTATTGGCGCGCCGTCGGCTTCATCTGAGGCCTGGTCCGCAAGTCATTGTTGCGCAGCGTTCTGTGCGATGGCGGATGCGACTTGAATGATTTGGACAGTGCGCTGGGGTTCTGAATGATTTAGACTACCTTGTCGCAGATGAAAGTGTGAATCTAGTTCATTTAAACATAAAGACTGGTTGTTATTAAAGTGACCTTTGTTCCTGAAATTATGATTAATATTTCTATTTCCCTGCTTATTACCGTTGTGAACTTGATAATA
This sequence comes from Schistocerca cancellata, assembly GCF_023864275.1. Classification (NCBI taxonomy): domain Eukaryota; kingdom Metazoa; phylum Arthropoda; class Insecta; order Orthoptera; family Acrididae; genus Schistocerca; species Schistocerca cancellata. The sequence goes on along the minus strand of NC_064628.1, from coordinate 456,043,412 downwards.
CTGGGCATTGCCATAAAAGTTTTGCTGGTACGGCTGTTGTCTATAGTTACGGAAAGTGTACATGTGTACAGAATGATTACCAGAAGCATTTTGCGAGAATGATTGCTGCTGTGACAGCTGTAGCGGTAGAGGCTGATTTATCTGTTCTCCGTAATTAATACATTGCTGTCTAGACTGTTGAAAATTATGATTCTGCTGTTGGCTGTCATTAGGAAGACTTTGGTTCTGCTGAAAATGTCGTTACTGATTACCATTAAAACTCTAGTTGTCAAAATTCCTGTTACGCCTTTCATTCCCAAAATAGTTACTCGTATTGTGATCGAAAAACGTACTAGAATGACCACCGTTGTGTTTGTAGTGCAAATTGTAGTTATTGTTAGAAAAGTTATTATTATTATTCTTATGCTGAGAAAACAACTGATCAATTTCAAGTAATTGTAAAACGTCACCAAAAGCATGTATGTTCGATATTTGTTGACATGCTCTTAAAGCACATTTCAAATTTCCTGGAAGTTTTGAAATACAGAGGTGGATCAAACCCGATGGGCTGAATGACTGAAGTAAATTATGGTTTTGTTGTACCATGTATTCAAAGTATTGTGTTACCGTTTCAAAATTAGAGTTGTTAAAGTTCGGAAAATTTATGAATCTGTCTTGTACATCACGCTGCGTCGTCTCAGACCAGTACGCTGCGAGGAAAGGGCTTTGAAATGCTTCAACTGAAAAACATTGGCGTGCAACAGGTCGCATTCTCGTTGAGGGTTCCGCTTCCAAAAAGCTACAAATAAATTCTAATTTATGAGAGATAGACCTCTTTGGCGGCTAAGGAAAGGTAAATTGCTGAATCCAGTCCAAGGGATGTAGACAGTTAGGACCATTACGAAACAATTTGAATTTTCTGACAGGTGAAAACTACTTGTACTCCAAACCATCGGTTCTACAATTATCAAAAGAATGCTGTCTGTTGGAAAAGGTGCGAGAGTTCATGTGATTGTAAAGCGAATCTTTCTCTGACCGGTTTAGTAAACTGTATATTCTACACAGCGAGTACCAAAAAGGATTGAGCAAACTTACACGGCTGAAAGTACACGATAATAGAAGCATAAACGTCCCAGTAAACACGGGTTCGCAAACGAGCCGCTTGCGAGATAATCACGACAGTGTGGTTGTGAGTTAATGAGCATTTTGCTCTCATTTAAGTATACGGCCGAAAGAGTCAGCCTCCAGGAAATGTGAAACGAACCCTGTCGTCCAGGACCGGATGCCATAAAGAGTGCAGATTCACCACGAGATGGGGAAACTCACAGGCGTCTATTGTCTATTGAGGCCTAAGCGCTGTAGTGTGCGAGTGAGACAGACGAGAACCTACGTCATAGGGAATCCCAGTAGAAGGCTTTTGCGGCCAAGGAGACGTAGCAGTATTAAATATGGTGGACCCAAGATCGGCCATAAGGGAAACATTTATGAAAACTATTTAATTCTGTAGTAGTGCAGGGAATGAAGCCACAGTAATTTTAATCTACCATCCTCCATAAAATTTCTTGGTGATCCCAATAAAACTTGAATATTGGTCATATCTTTTGTGTTAGCAGAAGAGCCAACACCGTGTTACGAGTGGAGGCCGAAATGCACGCGTTTTAGTTCACGCAGGCTGGCGTGAGGAGGGAAGAACTATACTGACGTGAGGTCTGGAACATGACAAGGAATGAGAATTCAGAAAGCGGACGTAATTAGTTTGATACTTAACTTTAATCCATTAATGATGAACGTCGCTCGTGACGGTATGAGTCACAATATTATCTGTTCAGAAGACATTCTTGAAGATAGTACAGGATATGGCGGCTTGATAGGTCGTAGCAAATGACGTAGCTGAAGGCTATGCTAAACTGTCGTCTCTGCAAATGAGAGCGTATGTAGACAGTGAACCATCGCTAGCAGAGTCGGCTGTACCACTGGGGCGAATGCTAGGGTGTCTCTCTAGACTAGACCTGCCGTGTGGCGGCGCTCGGTCTGCATCACTGATAGTGGCGACACGCGGGTCCGACGTATACTAACGGACCGCGGCCGATTTAAAGGCTACCACCTAGCAAGTATGGTGTCTGGCGGTGACACCACAATATCTATAATAGTTTAGGATTTACTGTTAAAGTGAAATTAACAAGTTTTGTAACAAACACCTGAATGCTGAGATCTGAACGCTTTGGTCGATATTAACGATCGACATTTCATATAGAAGCACATCATTGAAATGACAGACGTTGTAAACATCAACTCTGTAACTTTCTTTGTTTAAAAGATATAGTAAATTTAAATTATCAGTATTTTCAGTTAAGTATCAGATCATCATTTCCACCACGCAATACACATTGCACGATGACAACATGACAACTGTAATGTTGTTGCTTTATTTTGTGGTGTAAGCGGAACTGATAGACAATAAAAGCGGTTTAAAAGCTGTGAGCTGTCTGGGGAAGTTAACCTTGCATTACTGCACAACTGTTTCACCAGGTATCCAGTCTAGCTTACCAAATTCCCAACCAGACTAACATTAATTATAATCTTTTAATAGTAATACGACAACCGGTGATTATATATATATATATATATATATAAAGTGAATTTAAATAAAAAGAAATAAATCAGTTTATATTTGGAAATTTATTTTAACATTGATCATTGAAATTTCAGCATATTAAACTTGAGTCGTAATTAAGCTGGTGCCTTATTTAGGATTGTGAAAATGTGAGATTGTAATCTTACGGAACACATCAAATATGGAGCCAAGATTGGGAGACTCCATACAATACTGCATTCATAAAATAACACACGAAGAACGTTGAAACATATGCAAGAGGAAATTAACCACAACCAACCGATTCAATTTTCACCCAAAGAAATTACGTTCGTAGCACAATCCTGTCCGTCATATAATTACCACACACTGGTATACTAAATTCATACTAACTCTCTGTGAAATCTTCCCAAAAAGATTAGCTGAGGGCTACTTTGATGATTACACCACATGCTTCACGTGGTCAACTTGGTTTACACAAAGCGTGTAACTCCACAATAATTTTGATAATTAAAATAAATTAGATCGAAAAGCAATTTACAAAAGAAAAACCTCGAACTGGTTACTAACGTCTTACTATTAACCTGATGGGTCAAACAATTATATAAGCACGTGGTAGTGGTCTCACAAAGTACACCCCACGTGGGTTGAACATAAAGAAAAGTTGCTATATTGAAAAATACTGTCAAGACGAGACGTTATAATCTCACGCACATTTGCATTTAAGATTGTTGCTCATTCATCCTCTCACACAGAAGGGAAGGGGGATGACAGTATCTTATCATATACAGTATATAAAAGAAAGCGGATGTAGGTTCTGTATGAGACTGTGACATGAATTACATATAAACTGTGTTTTAAAGTGTAGTAGTGTGACAGATCGTTCTTGTTTATGTGTAAAAGTAACACGTTCCACTACTCAATCTCCTCCCAGTTAGTCAGAAACGCCACAGTAAATTTTAGAAGAGGAATTTATGCCGTAAATGACAACAGATTTAAGAAATTAACATGAAAGGAATCCAACAGAGACCTTTCACAACCTATTGACTCATTAGATCATAGAATATTTGTTTAAAGTTTAGTGCATAATACTGACTTTTGTTCATTATTTATTTATCAGAATGCACATTGGTGTAAGGCTACTGGCCGTGACATTCAAAGTTAAGAAGGAAGTTGTATTGGTTTTATGTAAAAGAATTGACATTTATTATGTAATGGATAGTATTGTTGCTTTATTTAGAACGTGAAAGTGGTCAAGTTTTGATTATTTAAATATTTTAAAATGTAAAATAATGGAGAATAAGCTGTACCAATCCGATGGAAGGCCTCAGGAAAGGGAACTGCCCCAGTCAGTCAAGCGAAGATGTTCGGCTCGCGGGAAAACGCGTCTGGGGACGGGCAGAGGCAGTGCTGGTAGAGACGCGAAAGCGTACGGTCGGTCTTTAGGTAGCTAGGAAGTGAAACGACTTAGAAAATTTCGCGTTCTGTTTTATCGCGGTACATAAGTCTCTGAGCGGCGAGTAGCCGCGCACCTGGTGTGAACTCTAATTATTCTTGAAGATAACGATGTGTAATATTAGACTTGTATTTCGCAATGAGATTATGAATGATCGAACTGTATATAATTGATATGCGCTCGAGTGTAACAGTAACTCGAAATACATCCACTTTCGCTATTAGTCTGCTTTCTGAAAAAACCATTATTCTAACCAAATCGCAACTGTGTGGCCTACATCATTTATGGGTCGTTAATTTAGTTCCCGATATTACTGTTATTATATGTCATATTTCGCAAACTTTTCATCAGAAAGACAATTTAACGAAAGGGTCACAATTGACTAATTTAGGGTGAGTAATGCGACACGTGCGGTTCAACCCCTAGACGAGTTTGAGCCAAGACATTTCGACGGAGAGGAACTGGATGCGAGCCGGAACATCCTTGGGATGTTAGCTCGTATGGTTCCAAGTCGATACTGATATCATTGTAAACATCGTCCTAGTTAGTGCACATTAATTTGAAATTTAGTTTTTACTATTGGGTTGTACATCGCAATTAGTTCACATTTCACGTATGGAGTACGTGTTAAAGGAGGTGTTCGAAGTGTTTTTCTTGCATCTGGATGCAATACTGTGCTCGTCTCTGCAATGAATTTCGAATGCTTTCGAAAACCCTTGTAGATCATCCAGTTTTTCAACCGTGTTAACGGGCTGTACACATTGCTTCTGAGGTGACCCCAGATACAAAAATCCAAAGGATTTAGATCTGGCGATCTTGGAGGCCAAGGTACAGGTCCGCCTCGACCTATCCATCTTTGGCCGTATCTGCGCGTTATATGCCGTCTCACACCAGCAGCAAAATGTGCCGGAGCTCCATCATGCATGCACCACATACTCTCACGTTCCTGAAGGGGAACATCCTCAAGCAATCCTGGAAGATGACCCCGCAGAAAGATAAGTTACCTCCGTCTATTAAGTTGTGGTGGAAGAATGTGTGGCCCAATGAGTTGATATCCTAGTAGCCCTAACCACACATTCAGTGAGAAACGTTGGTGATGTTGTGACTCATGAACAGCATGTGGGTTTATTTCACACCACAAATGTGTATTGTGATAGTTAAACACACCATCGCGTGTGAATTCTGCTTCGTCTGTAAATAAAATGTTACATGCGAAACGAAGGTAGACTACAGCCTGCTGTTGCAGCTACTGACAAAACAAAGTCCGCATCATTGAGACATCGAACTCGTTGGAGGTGGTAAGGGTACAGTAAATTGCGATGTAAAATTCTGGATACACTGCTGTGGCTTAGTACAGGCACTTGTGTGGCAATTCTTCTCGTCGAGGTTCCTGGAAGGCGCTGTACTGCTTCCAACACCATATTCTCAACCTCAGGCGCAATGCGAGCTACCTCCTGCTCTGCCATGTGTAAAACTCCCGTGTTCTCCTAGGCGCTTATGGACCCATGTAAATGTACGACTTTTGGGGTGTCTTCGATCAGGATATGTTTCCTGGTACAAGCGTGCAACCTCCCGTGCATTGCCCTACCGTACATGAAATGCATATCCGCATACTCTCCATTACTGTACGGTTACATTGTAACTACAAAACAGCACACGTGGAACCCTCAGACGCGACTGATACCCTTTGAGACTGTGTACTGCATCCGTCCTGTACGTTCTGCGTGTATGGTGTGGTTCCAATTCCATCTCTCGGCAATGTTCCGTTGTGTAACCAGCGAACATAGGACGACCTCCAGCGCGCAAAGGGGAAACCGGACGACGTTACAAATACTGCAGTCAGTGGCGGCGTGGAGCCAGACAGTCGTGATTATCTCGCAAGCGGCTCGTTTGCAGACCCGTGTTTACTGGGACATTTGTGCTTCTATTATCGTATATTTTCAGCCGTGTAAGTCTGCGCCATCCTTTTTGATACACCCTGTATTCTGATAGGTACAATGCGTGGCAAAATTATGTGAGCAGTTGTGAGAAATGGTATCGTTCTTATTATCAGACAAGCGAGCATTAAGTTTATTATGTTCCTGTCTGATTTGACGATTAATTTTCATCTGTCCCTGTCGAAAGTTTTCAAGTGATTGAAATTCTTCAGTGTCAGTGAAGTGAACCGGTTGCGTACTTTCAGAGTGATTACCATGATTTAATTTTAATTGCACTACAGTGTCGGTGAGTTCATCACATTCAGCTTTTAGATTGTTATATTGGTAGTGAACTTTGGTAATATCATCGTTGAGGGACTATAACTGTACAGCATGATTACGCGTTTTCTTTAGCAGAGTAACTATAATTTCGCAGGGAACAGACTTTCTAATTTTGGCAATAAGCCGCTGAGTTTCAGAAATGGTATTAATTTGCTCAGCAACGACTGATTCCCTGTTTGACACACGTTGATTAAGGTTGTCATGAGCTGCAGTTAGTTCGCTTAAACGAGATGTGACATTGGTGACCTCTGTTGTAATATCATTTATACGGGCTGTTAAAGTTTTGTGGCTGTCTTTTAATTCGTCAGACAGTGATTTCTGATTGTCACGGAGCGCATCTAAAGATTTCTTTTGCTCTTCGAATTTGTGATTAGGCTCTTCCAGATGAGTAGCCTGTTCATCAAAACGTTCTGTAAGAGATTCATGATTTTTAGTACATTTATCATTAATTGCTTGAAATTGATTTCTAAGGGACTCGTTACTGTTTTTAAGGTCGTGAGAACGAGTCGATTATTCATCAAAACGTTCATTACTCTGTGTCTACATTTCAGCTAAGAACCGAAACAAACGATCGAACTGAGCTTGCGGCGTGAAATTGATACTGTGTGTACTCAAATGAAGCTGTCGCGTGACAGTTCTGTCGGAAAAATTCCGTGAAGGCTGGGTATCGAATTTTGGCAAAGGTGGAGAATCTTCCATAGCTATGTGTGTGATATTAGTATTCTCTGTAAATAAAATATCAGAATTACCATCAACATTATAATCTGAATGCGGAGTCCTGTCATTATCAAGAGTATCTACAATATTCGTGACTATCCGGTTGCAAAGACACAGCGTCTTGCATTATTACATCAGAAATATGGTTAGTAACAACAGAATGATCAGCAGAGGTATTGTTGCTGTCGGCTGCATTTTGCAAATCAGATTTTTGCGAATTCGTCGTAGTGCGTGATTTGTTGACAAACGTACTACGTGACATGTTAAAACAGAAATATAAAAACAAATCACAAATGTAAAAGACAAAGTTGAGAACAATAATATCAAAGCTGAAAGGCAAAACACAGTATTAGCAAAATATGGATTGCGCTAAAGTACAATAATAATTAAAGTAAGGCCGGCCGGTGTGGCCGAGCGGTTCTAGGTGCTACAGTCTGGAGCCGCGCGGCCGCTATGGTCGCAGGTTCGAATCTTGCCTCGGGCATGGATGTGTGTGCTGTCCTTAGGTTAGTTAGGTTTAAGTAGTTCTAAGTTATAGGGGACTGATGACCTTAGAAGTTAAGTCCTATAGTGCTCAGAGCCATTTGAACCATTTACTTAAAGTAAGACACAGCAGTATACAATTTCTGACTGTTTTTCGAAATATTCCTACGTCGCCCGTGCCGTACAAAGGACATCACCAACTGAAAGTTATCTAAATAAATAAAAATATAGGGAAAGTTATCTAAATAAATAAAAATGTGTTTGAAATACTCTATTTCTGATTGTTAGCCTGAGCTGTGATTATAAATGAATTGTCGTAATGAAACTTGTACATCCGTAATGTGGAACCCAAGCTACACCGTAAAAGTAATTATTTGTCATAACGAAAAGGGAAGTATTTCATACTGTAAAAGTTAGCAATCTGACTGCAAAACTGCCTGAATAAGTTTGACATGAAACCTAGAGTAACTGGCTTTGCAAAATGTGATTAAAAAAACTGTCTCTGAATAACGTTAAGTTAGCCCTGATTGAATAAATAAATAAAAAATCGCAATATTTTCTCCTTACCTCCATTCTGCGAAAATCTGGATAACGCGTTGCAGTACTGCTTTGTCTTGCACGCCGCTACGCTAAAGCTGCAAATTACTGTAGCTACACAGAGACACTCGAGAGGTGCAATGAATTCTCTGTTAATTGCAAATCGAACCGTTTATTGAACATACTTGTTTGGATGATCCATTAAAAAGAACTGTAAGAGAAAAGTTGGTAAGGAAATGAAGTATGCACATAAATGGCAACACTTTGTTTTTTTGTGATTGTACTGAGAAAAAAATTCTCAAGGCAGATTTTAAATTTGATGAACTTCACAACATTCAAACAATACACTTTCCTATCTCTCAAATATAACAACTTTCAGTACAATAACCAAGTTAGTTCGATGGCGCAGCAACAGTGAGAAAAAAGTAACATCGTTGTTGTATTTACCTGACATTCCATTAGATTTCTTCCTTCACAAATCACTTTCATAATGCTGTCGATTGAACAAAATGATAAACTGAGACATTAAATTTGAATCACAATATTGCCATAGCTTCCTCACTCCTAATATTATCTGCCTAACAGCTGAACTTCGACTTCTCTCTTAACCAAAGCTAAACATTGTCTGCTCCACTGCGCCCTCGCGCAGCTCAAAGATACTCACTTAACTTCTGCGATGCAGCTTACAACATCGTTGCTCAATCATCATCGATTCAGATATCAAAAATTCATGTATCAAAATGATACATGACATACATCAACATCATCGACACACTTCCGAAGACTGGAAGAGGCGATAAGTACGAGAATTATCGCACAATCGACTGACAAAAATAATATTCAGAAAAACAGAAAACAGAGGGCCTGTTAGATGACTATCAGAAGACTGATGACAAAAAAGACTGTATAATGCACTGTGTAAGCTCAATAAGTGAAATTTCGCTTTCTGATATCCCTCCTGCTTTTACCTGGCATTTACCTTCAAATAAGAATTCAACTATTTCCTTGTAACGGGGCACAAATTTTAACTGACGAATATCTTCCTTTCAATGAAAACATAATGAGTCCACCAGTCTTAAATTATTCAAACAATGTGGCGTTTCAGTAAGCTGATCGGAAGAGAATATCAGTGAATTACACCCGCCAAAACTGATAGCCGATTGAACGTTCTAATTTTGTACCAATATTTGATGGTGAAAAATAAATCAACTCCGTTTTCGTTGCACTAATATTCGTTTCTCAGGGCAATGGTCCAATACGCCAAAAACTGGTTCAAAACAAATGTTAGTAGAAGGAAAGTGGAGTTTGTTCGGTTTTCAGCTTTATATAAGAAATTGTTGTACCAAGGTGTGCATTAAGAACCCATAAATAAAGTCACAAGGTAACCACAAGGAATTACAAATTTCAAGGAGGGTCGTCAACGAAGAAAGCACATTTTTTATGGCCAAGAACATAGGGACAGAACAGAACTGCTTCCTGCATGGAGACTGCTGCTGTTTATAGAAGTATCAAATATTCCAGAATATACAGACATTACAAATACAAATTTCGAAAACCACCTAGAAGTGATGAATGTTAAATATTTGCTGCTGATCAGATCTGAACTGGCGACCTATAGCTGGCGGTGCTCACCGCTAATCGCTAACTGCTACTCTGTAATGCATGCAGTCGAGCTAACGGCATTGCTCCTTCTGCTCGGAAAACAGCCATCGAGTGTATCAGACGTTCTAATTGGAGCCAACTACAGCATTCTAGATCTACATCTTGTCAATGATCGTCTGCATGGCAGCGCGTGAGGATCCTTCGTTTTGGTCATGTTGTCCCATCCTCATCTCTGTGAGGAGAACCGAAGGTAGCCACTCCCGTCGAAGTTTCACGATCGTAGAGCGGGCCTCCAGTTTCCTTGAACAATAATCCCAATTGTCGATCTACACTTCAAAGGAAATGGACTACATCTCTGAGCTTCTGTTCTCTTGCTGAAGGGAAAAGAAGGGTCATTATCCTCGACTTCCTATGTGACGTTCGACAAGGGACGAAGTGTATGGTATGGCCTAAGGTGGCTTTGAAGTAACATTTCTGAAAGTACCATTTTCCGCACACGATTAAAAATCCACTTTCCTGGGCTGCATCTTCACTGGCTTGTGCGTGACGTTATAGCGGACTCCGTCCTTCTCCTGCGTCCAGGGAACGCAAGTGAGCCAGCTATCTTGCTTCTTTGGTTCTGGTGATGTGTCGTTTCACGTTGTCATCCCGATTATCGTCCAGTTGAAACAGGAACAATGTATCCACTGACGTTTTGGCCGAGAGACTTTGGAGCAGAAAGTACGGTGTAAAGGCTGTAGTTATTTGATTTGCTGAATTATAGGCAAATGTTGGGACGAGCACTATTATATCGCAATCTGTCTGCTCGAATTCAGTGTACATGGAAAGCATATCTACTAGCGTTGTGAGAGGCCATTCGTATGTGGGTAGTAGGCAGTTGTCATCCTGTGAGTGATGGTGCAGTGAAATTACCTCTGATACTTGTCTTTACTGATAAACTATTCCATGGTCAGAGATCACCACACAGGGTGGTCTGAGCTTCAAAATAATGTCTACTACTAGGAACCTCGCCATTTCCGGCAATCTGAGGGTTGGCACAGTTGTGGCATAGCGGGTGAGGTAGCGGCTTTGGAAACTCGCAAGAGGTCGCTTCCATTTAGTTGGGATGGTGCTGCTGGAGGCAGAATTAGTACCAGATGCCTAGGAGATAACTACGTTGCGTGCTTTCGTCTCTGATATTCCTTACTGTGACTCATACAATGTCTGAGGGACCGGTAGAAGCATCGTAATGATATCTGCGTCTGATTAAGTCTACGGACTTCACTAAGACCAGTTAAACAGATGTTGTTGCATCGTGGAAATACTTAAGATTAGCTGATCGCAAGAACACCATACACAGAGATGTGACGTTAGGATTGAGAATGAAAGTAAAAGGAAAACCAAGACATGTTCATAAGACTATTCGAACTGGGAAATATTTTCAACAATGGTAAATGGTGTGATATCCACTACCGTTTAGACACCTAGACTGTAGAGCAGAAATTACGGTGTGAAGCCTATAGTTGCTTGATTTGAGTTGTAAGCAAACATCCCGGCAGGAAAAACTGGAGTAAGCTATAGGGAATCATGTGATCATAACAACCATCATATTTCATAAACGGTTCAAGATATCGAAACGATAACACAGAAAGAGGCACGCATGTTATATAATAAATACTCTTAAAACTTTTTTTTATTTAGACATGTGAAAGTAATTCGTCTGCAGCAGTGAAAGGTCGGCGGAGTGGGACAATAAACAAGTCAACAGCGCTTATGGAAAATCCAGGGTCCATGTTCAAACACATTGTCAGCTTCTGGGATGTGGCAGCGCATGACGAATTACCTCATCTATAGCAGATAAGCGCGTAACTAATTATTTGGAAGTTTGAAAAATATTTGTGAAAGGCAGAGACAGGATTTATTGGGGAAGTGGACCCGACCGGTTGTACACAAAGTCACACAAGCCTCATTACAAAAGTTTATTAATTTTCACTACCCCAGCAACCATTTTTATACATTGGCTGAGCAGTCAACACCGTGCCCTACCATTTCATTTATTTTGCTAACGACGAGTGTTTGTCTCTCCCCTTATTTAAGATCCGACAATCTTTAGTTAATCAATTCCATCCTACACTGAAATCCCTTTATTTTGTTTTCTAACATTCACTTACAAGAGCTTATTCAAAGAGAACACAAAAAAATTAGACAACAATATTGAAACAATTTTTTAAGCTACCTCCACTGTACAAAGTTTCGTTTCAATTCCTTAAGTCGAAATTAAAAAAAAAAAAAACCAAAAAACTCAGACAATACCACAAGACAGTGCTTTTACAAAAATACATAAACTAGCAATTAGAGAGGGCACTTACCACTAAATTTTCACAAGTTAAATCAATCTACCAAAAGCAATTATGAGAGCAGTTGATAAATAATTTAACCAAAGCTCACGCAGAAAATCATCAGCTTAAGTTTTCACATGGTCGTAAACAGTTAGTCAACCGAAGGAAATGTAATTTATAGAACTCAGTTTACCAAGAACAGTTACCAACATACTTACCTGAGAGCTCTCCACTATTTCCGGTAATTACTACACTGCGCCATTATCCACAGTCCCACAAGCAAAATTCCAGTGTGCTATATAACCGCATAGAGTGAGATGTTACAATAACAGAAAAGACAACCTTTTATCAAAGTACCATGTACAGGCTAACCTTACCTAAAATTACTTAACATCTACCCACTCCTTGAACCGGTCGTGCCTTTGTATTACTCGTACCACATTTCGCAGGCCTGACTACCAGAACAACAGGTCCTTCTCGAGCAATACAGCAGGTTATAGTTCGTGCCTTATTTCCACCAAATCAAATCAACTTATTCTTTACTGCCGTTGTACATACACTCCTGGAAATGGAAAAAAGAACACATTGACACCGGTGTGTCAGACCCACCATACTTGCTCCGGACACTGCGAGAGGGCTGTACAAGCAATGATCACACGCACGGCACAGCGGGCACACCAGGAACCGCGGTGTTGGCCGTCGAATGGCGCTAGCTGCGCAGCATTTGTGCACCGCCGCCGTCAGTGTCAGCCAGTTTGCCGTGGCATACGGAGCTCCATCGCAGTCTTTAACACTGGTAGCATGCCGCGACAGCGTGGACGTGAACCGTATGTGCAGTTGACAGACTTTGAGCGAGGGCGTATAGTGGGGATGCGGGAGGCCGGGTGGACGTACCGCCGAATTGCTCAACACGTGGGGCGTGAGGTCTCCACAGTACATCGATGTTGTCGCCAGTGGTCGGCGGAAGGTGCACGTGCCCGTCGACCTGGGACCGGACCGCAGCGACGCGCGGATGCACGCCAAGACCGTAGGATCCTACGCAGTGCCGTAGGGGACCGCACCGCCACTTCCCAGCAAATTAGGGACACTGTTGCTCCTGGGGTATCGGCGAGGACCATTCGCAACCGTCTCCATGAAGCTGGGCTACGGTCCCGCACACCGTTAGGCCGTCTTCCGCTCACGCCCCAACATCGTGCAGCCCGCCTCCAGTGGTGTCGCGACAGGCGTGAATGGAGGGACGAATGGAGACGTGTCGTCTTCAGCGATGAGAGTCGCTTCTGCCTTGGTGCCAATGATGGTCGTATGCGTGTTTGGCGCCGTGCAGGTGAGCGCCACAATCAGGACTGCATACGACCGAGGCACACAGGGCCAACACCCGGCATCATGGTGTGGGGAGCGATCTCCTACACTGGCCGTACACCACTGGTGATCGTCGAGGGGACACTGAATAGTGCACGGTACATCCAAACCGTCATCGAACCCATCGTTCTACCATTCCTAGACCGGCAAGGGAACTTGCTGTTCCAACAGGACAATGCACGTCCGCATGTATCCCGTGCCACCCAACGTGCTCTAGAAGGTGTAAGTCAACTACCCTGGCCAGCAAGATCTCCGGATCTGTCCCCCATTGAGCATGTTTGGGACTGGATGAAGCGTCGCCTCACGCGGTCTGCACGTCCAGCACGAACGCTGGTCCAACTGAGGCGCCAGGTGGAAATGGCATGGCAAGCCGTTCCACAGGACTACATCCAGCATCTCTACGATCGTCTCCATGGGAGAATAGCAACCTGCATTGCTGCGATAGGTGGAAATACACTGCACTAGTGCCGACATTGTGCATGCTCTGTTGCCTGTGTCTATGTGCCTGTGGTTCTGTCAGTGTGATCATGTGATGTATCTGACCCCAGGAATGTGTCAATAAAGTTTCCTCTTCCTGGGACAATGAATTCGCGGTGTTCTTATTTCAATTTCCAGGAGTGTATTTCTCCTCCTCTTAGGAGGTCACCTTCACAACATAGTTCTAAGAGGTTCTAGAACAAGATCACTTCATCGTGTGAAACCAAAACCGTCCCCTCGTTTTCAATGACCAAAAGTTTCAAAAGTTCCGAAAGCGTCACACCATCATTCTACACAAGATGGCTACCGTGGCGTGCCGTCTTCTTTTTCCGCACTACCGAAAGTCAGAGCATGTTCCTTCCTTTACACACACACACACACACACACACACACACACACACACACACACACTACTCTGCTCCCAGCAGCCTCACTGACTAGCTGATACGCTCGTCAACTCTTCCTGAGCGTGCAGAGGCATTTCTCCTCCTTGCTCACGCACATCCCTTTTCTCGATGGCCTCGCACACCTCGTACATACCACCGAAGCCATTCCACGAAGACAAACCAGTATTTCGAACACAGCGGAAATCTCGAACCCATGTAACATGGTTCAATCTCCCCTCCCCCTTAAACCTCAAGTCATCCACTTCGCTTTTATTTTGCGTGGTTGCTTGAGCATCGATAGTTATGTCGGTAGTTCTGTCAATAGTTAAATGACTGGTTTACATTAATTACAAGAGAAAATCAGCACGTTTACTCCCTATGCAGACAAGATGTTATCGTGACCCCAAAACAAGACTCCAACTTCCCTCCTTACTACTACCCTTACCCAGGAGACTGCCTTATGCCGTCTTAGTCTAGGACATGTTTACTCTGTGAGTCCTTCCAGACGCCACATCCCATACCAGGAGAGAGACTCGGGTTAGTTTCAGAGGGACCCACCAATCTGGGTAACATTTCCCTTTTACTTTATCAGCCCCTTTGATTGTGACCGAAAAATTCTTAATGAAGAGCTTATCTGGGTTGTCTCCCCTGATTATATTTTTCTGCGTCTCAGCGGTGCACGGCTAACATGTTATCCCTCGCCTTGCGCCAGTTGCCTTTAGCCGTGTCAAGATCATATATTTCAGGCATTAGATCGTCAATTTGCCACATGTTAGATAACGGATAATTAGTAGTGTATGCCGGTATCAACTTAACCGGAGACGTCTTATGACTCTTGTCTTTGGCAGTGCTGTTGTTGTTGTGGTCTTCAGTCCTGAGACTGGTTTGCTGCAGCTCTCCATGCTACTCTATCCTGTGCAAGCTTCTTCATCTCCCAGTACCTACTGCAACCTACATCTTTCTGAATCTGTTTAGTGTATTCATCTCTTGGTCTCCCCCTACGATTTTTACCCTCCACGCTGCCCTCCAATACTAAATTGGTGATCCCTTGATGCCTCAGAAGATGTCCTACCAACCGATCCCTTCTTCTGGTCAAGTTGTGCCACAAACTCCTCTTCTCCCCAATCCTATTCAGTACCTCCTCATTAGTTATGTGATCTACCCATCTAATCTTCAGCATTCTTCTGTAGCACCACATTTCGAAAGCTTCTATTCTCTTCTTGTCCAAACTATTTACCGTCCATGTTTCACTTCCATACATGGCTACACTCCATACAAATACTTTCAGAAATGACTTCCTGACACTTAAATCTATATTCGATGTCAACAAATTTCTCTTCTTCAGAAACGCTTTCCTTGCCATTGCCAGTCTACATTTTATATCCTCTCTACTTCGACCATCATCAGTTATTTTGCTCCCCAAATAGCAAAACTCCTTTACTACTTTAAGAGTCTCATTTCCTAATCTAATACCCTCAACATCACCTGACTTAATTCGACTACATTCCATTATCCTCGTTTTGCTTTTGTTGATGTTCGTCTTATATCCTCCTTTCAAAACACTGTCCATTCCATTCAACTGCTCTTCCAAGTCCTTTGCTGTCTCTGACAGAATTACAATGTCATCGGCGAACCTCAAAGTTTTTATTTCTTCTCCATGGATTTTAATACCTACTCCGAATTTTTCTTTTGTTTCCTTTACTGCTTGCTCAATATACAGATTGAATAACATCGGGGAGAGGCTACAACCCTGTCTTACTCCCTTCCCAACCACTGCTTCCCTTTCATGTCCCTCGACTCTTATAACTGCCATCTGGTTTCTGTACAAATTGTAGATAGCCTTTCGCTCCCTGTATTTTACCCCTGCCACCTTTAGAATTTGAAAGAGAGTATTCCATTCAACATTGTCAAAAGCTTTCTCTAAGTCTACAAATGCTAGAAACGTAGGTTTGCCTTTCCTTAGTCTTTCTTCTAAGATAAGTCGTAAGGTCAGTATTGCCTCACGTGTTCCAGTATTTCTACGAAATCCAAACTGATCTTCCCCGAGGTCGGCTTCTACTAGTTTTTCCATTCGTCTGTAAAGAATTCGTGTTAGTATTTTGCAGCTGTGGCTTATTAAACTGATTGTTCGGTAATTCTCACATCTGTCAACACCTGCTTTCTTTGGGATTGGAATTATTGTATTCTTCTTGAAGTCTGAGGGTATTTCGCCTGTTTCATACATCTTGCTCACCAGATGGTAGAGTTTTGTCAGGACTAGCTCTCCCAAGGCCGTCAGTAGTTCTAATGGTATGTTGTCTACTCCGGGGGCCTTGTTTCGACTCAGGTCTTTCAGTGCTCTGTCAAACTCTTCACGCAGTATCGTATCTCCCATTTCATCTTCATCTACATCCTCTTCCATTTCCATAATATTGTCCTCAAGTGCATTGCCCTTGTATAGACCCTCTATATACTCCTTCCACCTTTCTGCTTTCCCTTC
This sequence comes from Schistocerca cancellata, assembly GCF_023864275.1. NCBI lineage: Eukaryota > Metazoa > Arthropoda > Insecta > Orthoptera > Acrididae > Schistocerca > Schistocerca cancellata. Next base: position 456,026,768 of record NC_064628.1, on the reverse strand, counting down.
TTTGCTTAGAACTGGGTTTCCATCTGAGCTCTTGATGTTCATACAAGTGATTCTCTTATCTCCAAAGGTCTCTTTAATTTTCCTGTAGGCAGTATCTATCTTACCCCTAGTGAGATAAGCCTCTACATCCTTACATTTGTCCTCTAGCCATCCCTGCTTAGCCATTTTGCACTTCCTGTCGATCTCATTTTTGAGACGTTTGTATTCCTTTTTGCCTGCTTCATTTCTGCATTTTTATATTTTCTCCTTTCATCAATTAAATTCAATATTTCTTCTGTTACCCAAGGATTTCTACTAGCCCTCGTCTTTTTACCTACTTGATCCTCTGCTGCCTTCACTACTTCATCCCTCAAAGCTACCCATTCTTCTTCTACTGTATTTCTTTCCCCCATTCCCGTCAATTGTTCCCTTATGCTCTCCCTGAAACTCTCTACAACCTCTGGTTCTTTCAGTTTATCCAGGTCCCATCTCCTTAAATTCCCACCTTTTTGCAGTTTCTTCAGTTTTAATCTACAGGTCATAACCAGTAGATTGTGGTCAGAGTCCACATCTGCCCCTGGAAATGTCTTACAATTTAAAACCTGGTTCCTAAATCTCTGTCTTACCATTATATAATCTATCTGATACCTTTTAGTATCTCCAGGGTTCTTACATGTATACAACCTTCTATCATGATTCTTTGGCAGTATTGAAAGCATAACTCAGCCTTGGATTCGATTGATCCCACTGCATCTGGGCATATGGTGATACGCAATCAGTGCCGCTTTAAGGTTCTTGCTAACTCTTTCTGCAAATGACGGCTGCGCATAAAAAGGAGTGATGCTTATGTGATCAGTGGCCTGGTTGAAAAAAAATCTCCTGAACTGACTAGAAACGAATGCAGATGCACTGTTACTAACTAGGCTCTTTGGTGGCCCAAAGCTAGCAAAAACATCCCGCAAGGCTCTTATACTAACACCGGCCGCCATTGGTCTAGTTGGAATCAGCCACACAAGTCTCTCAAAAGCATTCACGACCACAAAAAAATATCTGCTACCTTCCTTTGACCTGAGCAGTTAGCCCCAGTAGACAATGAACAATTCATCGATAAGGCCCTGTTCCCTTCTCGACGCCTGCCAGCCCCGAGGTCTGTCATTACTAGGTTTACTAATTGTCAAACCTTGCATTGTCCCACCAACTTCCAAATTTTTTATCAATTCCCTTCCACAGAAAATATTCATTGATTTTTCTTTGAGTTTTGTGAATCCTTAAATGACCACTTCATTAACTCCTTGGTCAAGATTATTTTCTCTTTGTCATTACATGGCCGAAAGCACAAGGTCGACCTCCTTACAAAATACCACGTTATACTCTTGAATAACATCGGGGACAGGGTACTACCTTGTCTGACTCCCATCTCAATCACTGCATTCCTTTCATGTGCCTCGGCTCTTATAACTGCCATCTAGTTTCTGTATAAGTTGCAAATAGCCTTTCACGTCTTGTACTCAACCCCTGCTAGGATCAGACTTCCATAGAAACTTTCCTAGTCAAAACTGTCAAATCTTTCTTTATGTCTACAAATGCAACAGGCTTGAACGAACACTCTAATGGAATGGAGAGCGTCTCGAAAGGAGGATATAAAATGAACATTAGCAAAAGCAAAACAAGGACAATTGAATGTAGTGAAATTAAATCAGGCGACACTTAGGGAATTGGGTTAGGAAATGAAACACTTGAAGTAGTAGATGAATTTTGCTATTTGGGCAGCAAAGTAACTGACGACTGCCAAAATAGAGAGGATATAAAATGCAGACGGGCAATAGCGAGAAAACCTTTTCTGAAGAAGAGAAACTTGTTAACATCGAATTTAGAATTAAGCCTTAGGAAGTCTTTTATCAAGATGTATGTGCGTAGTGTAGTCACGTATGGAAGCGAAATGTCGGCGATAAACATTTTAGAAGCGAACAGAAGCTTTAGAAATGTGGCGCTACAGAAGGATGCTGAAGATCAGATGGGTGGATCACGTAACTAATGAGAAGGTACTGAATGGAACTGACGAGAAAAGAAATCTATGGCACAACCTGACTAGAAGAAGGGATCAGTTGGTAGGACGCATTCTGAGACATCAAGGGATCACGGATTGGTATTTGAGAGAAGTGTTGGGGGTAAAAGTCGTAGAGGGAGACCAAGAGATGAATACAGTAAGTAGGTTCAGAAGGATGTAGGTTGCAGTAGTTATTTGGAAAGGAAGCAGCTTGCACATGACATAGTAGCATGGAGAACTACATGAAACCAGTCTTCGGACTGAAGACCACAGTGACAACAGATTTCTTTAATGTAGAGAGTGACAAAACATTTCTCATTATATTTATATGTCTCATTACATTATCTCACATTTTGGCTATCAGGTAAGTACCTGTTGTCGCATAGAGAGTACAGTGTCATTTGACGGGCCTTCAACAAATGCTGATCTGCTAAATTTTGAGCATTCGATCTGCACGGGATGTGCGCCAACAGATGCGTAAAGATGTGCCTCGGTTTTATACGTGTGCGCAAAGTTTCATTTCCGCGTTGCGATTACACAAAATTAACAGCGAGTTGGCTGAATATTCATGGCGAGAGCTGCAGTACATCTGTGATATCTGGACCTACCAAGTTGGTGGCAGAAAAAGTTGGCGCTCTGCTGTCCGAACAACTGTAACAGCGGCAAGAAAAAGGGAATTGCTGGTGCGTGACTTGTATCGGTACAAATTATACCGTATGCGGAGGCAAGCCCTCCCGCCCTTCAGTTACATGCTGGTGCTTTCCTAGAGGAAGAGGTACCAAAAACTGTCCTGCCGTTAGAATTCATTCACTTCGCCAGCGCAGAAGAAACCGCTTGTGGCTATATATATGACAGGGCGCGAGAAGGTCGTTTCCAACGCGCCACAAAACTTCACACAGTTGTGAATGCAAACTATGAGATATTTTAATTTGAAATGGTTAAAAAAGAGAATAATTACTTTTTACTTCATTAGGAAATGCAATAAGTTCATACGCATCAGAGACACCAATTTATTTATTTATTTCATCCATCGTTACGACGCGGACATTTTCTGAAGTATGTGAAATACGTCATGATAGCCTAAAGTATAATGCTCTTCATTTCTAGACAGGGTGATGGAGAACCGAATCCACGCTTAAATTTGAGAGTCCATAGACAGTTTATCTGATTTATTATATCCGTAAATACCGATGCCGATTAAAATTCCAGTCATATACACGACAGATGAACAACTCAAATTTGGATGCAGGAAATGTACTAGCAGCTGCGGATGTGGGCAACCATCTGCTGTATAAAGGAATGACGACAGTAAATTTGTGCTGGACCGGAACTCGATCTCGAATTTCTCACTTATCACTAACGGTTGCCTTACCAGTAGGCTATCCGAGCACACTTCTCATCCAGACCCAGACTTCCGCATGTCGTTAACCGTGTGTCTACAACCTGCACTCGTACATCCATTATATCGGGTGATCAGAACGTCATTATAAATTTGAAAACTGAATAAATCACGGAATAATGTAGATAGAGAGGTACAAAATGACACGCATGCTTGGAATGACATGGGGTTTTATTAGAACCAAAAAAATACAAAAGTTCAAAAAATGTCCCACAGATGGCGCTTCATCTGATGAGAATAGCAATAATTAGCATAACAAAGTAAGACAAAGCAAAGATGATGTTCTTTACAGGAAATGCTCAATATGTCCACCATCATTCCTCAACAATAGCTGTAGTCGAGGAATAATGTTGTGAACAGCACTGTAAAGAATGTCCGGAGTTATGGTGAGGCATTGGCGTCGGATGTCGTCTTTCAGCATCCATAGAGACGTCGGTCGAGCACGATACACTTGCGACTTCAGGTAACCCCAAACCCAATAATCGCACGGACTGAGGTCTGGGGACCTGGGAGGCCGAGCATGACGAAAGTGGCGGCTGAGCACACGATCATCACCAAACGACGCGCGCAAGAGATCTTTCACGCGTCTAACAATATGGGGTGGAGCGCCATCCTGCATAAACATCGTACGTTCCAGCAGGTTTTTATCAGCCAGGCTGGGGATGATGCGATTCTGTAACATATCGGGGTACGTCTCACACGTCACGGTAGCAGTTACAAAACCAGAATCACGCATTTCCTCGAAGAAAAAAGGCCCGATAACGGTAGATGTGGTAAATCCAACCCATACCGTGACTTTCTCGTCGTGCAATGGAGTTTCCACGACAGTTCTAGTATTTTAGTTAGCCCAAATTTTGCAGTTGTGGGCGTTGACAGACCCTCGGAGCGTGAAATGAGCTTCGTCCGTCCACAACACGTTACTCAACCAATCGTCATCTTCCGCCATCTTTTGAAACGCCTACACCGCAAATGCCCTCCGCTTCACTAAATCCCCAGGTAACAGTTCATGATGACGATGGATGTTGTACGGATAGCATCGGAGGGTACGCGTAAGTGCCAACCAAACAGTGGTGTATGGAATGCCGGTGCGACGCGCGACTGCAAGAGCGCTGACTTCCCCGTGCATAGACGAACCCACTACAGTCTCCATTTCTTCCTGAACTGTCTCAGCAGCATTACGCCTTGTGCTCGGTCGGCGACTACGGGGTCTATCGACTAAACAACCCGTGGCTTCGAACTTCGAAATCATTCTCGCTGTTGTGGTTGGCAGGAGAGCCAACACCGTGTGACTAGAGGAGGCAGAAAGGCACGCGTTTCATCTCACGCAGGCTGGCGTGAGGTCTGGAACAGGACAAGGAAATTAGAATTTAGAAAAACGGACGTAGCTGGTGGCATACTTAACTTTAATCCACTAATGATGAACGTCGCTCTTGACGGTACATGATTCACAATATCAATAGTAACTGAATATGGCGCCTTGCTAGGTCGTAGCAAATGACGTAGCTGAAGGCTATGTTAACTATCGTCTCGGCAAATGAGAGCGTATTTTGTCAGTGAACCATCGCTAGCAAAGTCGGTTGTACAACTGGGGCGAGTGCTAGGAAGTCTCTCTAGACCTGCCGTGTGGCGGCGCTCAGTCTACAATCACTGATAGTGGCGACACGCGGGTCCGACGTATACTAACGGACCGCGGCCGATTTAAAGGCTACCACCTAGCAAGTGTGGTGTCTGGTGGTGGCACCACATTCCTCCCCCGCAAATCGGCGTACGGTTGTGGCATAAGGCTTCTGCCCGCCGTGAGGAGGACCCCATGTTGACGTATGCGACGAGGTGGGGAGCCTAACAACAGGCGAGGCTGTGCCACCCGCACCCTGCCATTCGGACCGCGGGGAGCTAGGAAACGCCTGAAAACCTGCTCCAGGGTGCACGCCAACATGCGGTGTATACGCCCACAGAGATACAGGAGGGGCCGAAAGGTCGACCTCCATCGGGCCAGGGCACCCGACGGGCGAAGACTACATATGGTCCGGAACGGGCAAGAGTTCCATGTCGAAGGACAACTGGTCACGGGAAGCGATCGGCGGCGCGTGACCCAGGGAGGCGCCCGGCGGTAGCAGCGACGCGTCCACTGCGGGCGTCGCCAGTGGGCGAACAGGCGGCGGCGGCGGTGGCGGCGGCGTGTCGCCATGGGGCAAAATGGAAGGCAGCGTCGGTAACACCTGGGGCTGAGGCGAGCCAGGAGATGGGTCCCCAGGGCGCAGACCGGACGGCACCGTCGCTGAAAGCAGATGGCGAGCGGCAGATGCCGTGCGACGACAGAGGGGCAGCTGGTTGAGATGCCGGCGCACCTCACCAGAGGCCTCCAAAACCAGATACATAGCGCGTCCGAGGCAGCGAAGAATGCGCCCTTCGAGCCAACGCCGTGAACCTCGGTAGTGGCGGTAGTAGACAACGTCGCCTGGGGCAAAAACAGGTGTCTGCCGCTGCACAGGAACCTGATGTGGCGGATGTAGCAAAGACATCAAGGGGCGATGAGGGCGACCATGAAGCAACTCAGCCGGCGAGCGACCATCTCGGGGCTGAGAGCGATACGAGGACAAAAAGAGCAATAACGCGTCCTCCCGAGAAAGCGACTCTTTTAACTTCAACATATGTGACTTAAAAGTCCGGATCAATCGTTCAGCGGCACCGTTTGACTGTGACGAAAACGGCGCGGCCGTCAGATGTTGAATACCATTGGCCTTGCAGAATGACTGAAATTCTGCGGACATGAATTCTGGGCCATTGGCGGAAACAATAGTCTGTAGAAGACCTTCAATGCAAAAGATAGCAGATAACGCTTGGATGGTGGCAGATGACGTCGTGGAAGACATCCGGACAACAAAAGGAAAATTACTGAATGAATCAACCACAACCAACCATCGAGCATTCCAGAATGGACCAGCAAAATCGATGTGTAAGCGTTGCCAAGGGGAAGTGGCTTTTGGGCATGCAAAGACTTTCCGCGGTGGTGCTGATTGTTGTTCGGCACGCACCATGCAAGAAGAGCACATATTCGTAATCGCGGCATCGATTCCGAACCAAGTACAGTGCTGACGAGCAAGTTGTTTCGTTCACACTATACCCCAATGTCCTTGGTGGAGAAGCTGTAAGACAGAGGACTGCAACGAACGTGGGACCACGACCCTAGACTGATCATTGTCAGAACGCAACAGCAAAACACCACGTCGAACAAAAAGTCTCTCCTTGTGAGCAAACAATCGGTGAACCAACGTGTCTCCGATCCGTGACTTTGACAAGGGCCATTGGGTAGCAACAAAACGCAGAACGGTAGCAAGGACAGGGTCGGCAGCTGTGGCTGTAGCAACACGACGAAAATCAAACGGAAACGATGTGACCACGTCATCGGTTTCCGAATCAATGAACATGCAATCAAGTTCGGAGGAATCGAGTGCTCTATCCTCAGCAACAGGCAAACGGGACAACGCATCGGCGTTTCCGTGCTTAGTAGTGGACCGATACAAGATATCGTAGCGGTACTGCGAGAGGAAAATAGTCCAGCGAATGAATTTCTGCGCTGTACGTGGAGGTACAGGCTTGTTCGGATGAAAAAGCGATGTCAAAGGTTTGTGGTCTGTGATGATGGTAAAGTGACGACCACACAAGAAATCATGAAACTTTGTAACACCAAATACGAGAGCCAATGGTTCTTTCTCGATCTGTGAATAATTTCTTTGCGCAGACGAGAGCAATTTGGACGCAAAGGCAATAGGGCGATCATGCGATCCATCTTTGTGCACAAGCGCAGCACCGATCCCGAAATCCGATACATCCACCATCAACAAAAGGGGCTTCCGGGGATCGAATGGCGTAAGGCAAGTATTGGAAAGCAACGCCTATTTCAACTGGCGAAAGGCGCGTTCGCATTCCGTCGTCCAGACGAACGGAACACCTTTAAGGCGTAAGCGATGAAGCGGAGCTGAAATGGAAGAGGCGTGTGGAACATAGCAGTGATAATAGTGGATTTTTCCCAGCACACTCTGTAGCTGCTTCAAATTCTGCGGCGAAGGCAAGTCTTGTATGGCACGAAGGTGCGTGGGACTGGGATGTATGCCTTGGGCATTGAGTACATGCCACAGGTATGGCAAATCACGAGCAAAAAACGCACATTTGTCCTTCCGCAAGCGAAGACCATTTGGTCACAAGACCTGAAATAATGTTCTGAGATTGGCCAAATATTCTTCTTCCGTCTTTCCGGAGATCACAATATCGTCCAGATAATTTGCTGCAGTAGGGACCGATGCACAAACAGTTTGTAGATATTGCTGAAACAATGCAGGGACGGATGCACACCCGAATGGCAGTCGTTTGAATTAATACAAACCAAGATGCGTGTTAACCACTAAAACACGCTGGGATGCTTCATACACCGGTATTTGCAAGTATGCATCTGCGTGGTCCTATTTCGAAAAATATTTGCCTGGGCACAGTTTGTCAAAAAGGTCTTCCGGGCGGGGTAAAGGAAAAGTTGCGATCACTAGTTGTGGATTCACAGTAGCCTTGAAGTCCACACAAAGTCTCAATTTTCCCGAAGGTTTTGGCAAAATTACTAAGGGTGATGCTCAGAGAGAAGCCTGCACATGTTCAATTACACCTTGTGATTCCAAATCAAGTAATGTTTTTGCGACCTCATCACGCAATGCGTGGGGAACATAGTGCGCTCTGAAAAATTTCTGTTGCGCGTTTACTTTCAGTTCCAAATGTGCTTTATATTTCTTAGCGCAACCGAGGCCCGGTGCAAAAATGTCTGCAAATTCTTCACATAGACTAGAAACACTGTCTGAAGGCACAGTCTGGTTCACTGATAGGAACTGATTTTCTATACACAAGTTAAACAACTGAAATAAATCGAAACCAAACAAGTTCACTGCAGAAGAAGAACGAAGGACGTAAAATGACACAAGTTTTGTTTGTCCTTTGTATGTTGCAAGAAGGCTGCACTGTCCTAACACAGGGATATCTTGACCTGAATAACTAGTTAACTTAAAATTTGCGGCACGTAACGGAGGTGTGTCCAGCAGTTTGTAAGTGTCTTGATTGATCAGTGAAACTGCAGCCCCGGTATCGAGCTGGAATGGTATCACTTTGCTGTTAATGTCCAAGTCCACAAAAAGTTTATTGTCCTGCTGACGACAAGAGCGACTGTCTCGTGCAACGTGAACTGACACTGGTACAAAGTCACTTGCGACTTGACGGGATTTCCGGCGATTTCGACGCACACTATTTGTGGGACGAACACAGTCACTGTTAGAGAGAGTGGCACTGGGCGGAGTGGAATGAACTACATGAATTTCCATGGGTGAAGTTTCGCGAGCCTGAGTATCCTTGGTTCGATTCCGATTCCGGCGCGAAGCAAAGGGCCTGGAATGTTTTGAGCTTCCGATCTGAGCTTTTTCTGGCAAACACTGTGAACATGTCCTTTTTTATTACAATAAAAGCAAATAGCTTGGCGTGACGGGCAATTCTCACACGTATGTCCAGTAGCGCACCGCGGGCAGGATTTGAGCACTGCATTTGCTTGCCGGCGCCGCACACGTGGCTGAGAGCCTGGCGGCAGTGGCGCGGCCGAGCGCGTGGACTGTTTACTGTTCCGTGCAGCTCGCCTGGCGGGCCGGTTAACCTGACACACGGCAGGTGAAGTTTCAAATGATTCCTGAGCAAAGTCAAGTGTGTCCTGCCGATCCAATATGTCCATCACTTGTTGAAGGGAGGGATTGACTAGTTTCAAAATCTGTTCCCTTTTACGAACATCAGAAACGTTCTGTGCAATTGCATCACATACCATAGTATCTGTATAAGGGAGTCCACATTGACACTCAAAAGCACAATCCCTAGTAAGGCCTTGCAAGGTTGCAACCCACTCCCGATTAGTCTGACCTGCCGTAGTTTTGGTACGAAAGAAGGTATACCGTTTCACAACTACACTGACTGATTCTTTGAAATATGCATCTAATGCAGACAAAATTTCTTCGCAGGACAGAGTTGCTACGTCGCGTCGGGAAAATAATTTGACTATCACATGGTACGTGTTCACCCTGACTGATGATAACAAAAAAGGCTGCCGCTTGTTACCTTGAATTCTGTAGGTGGCGAGATGGAATCCAAATTGGCGTGACCGCTCCGTCCAACTTTCCAGTGCAGCATCAAAAGGTCGAAAAGTTGGTGCAACTGCGTGTTGTGGCTGCGTTAACGGTGGAGCGGCTGCTGCCACATCGTTTTGTAACGCACGTTGACCCTGGACGAGCTGTCCAAGGGCATCAAGTAAGGCCTGCGTCTGCTGATTCTGTAAGCGATAAAATTCGGACAGTACGTCTGGAGATTGTGGCGAAGCCATTACACAAGTAAATCAGGGCAATATCGATAAAAACGCGGTTTTGCCTCGTCGCCATTGTTTTGGTTGGCAGGAGAGCCAACACTGTGTTACTAGAGGAGGCCGAAAGGCACGCGTTTTAGCTCACGTAGGCTGGCGTGAGGTCTCGAACAGGACAAGGAAATTAGAATTTAGAAAACCGGACGTAGCTGGTGGAATATTTAACTTTAATCCATTAATGATGAACGTCGCTCTTGACGGTACATGATTCACAATATCAATAGTAACTGAATATGGCGCCTTGCTAGGTCGTAGCAAATGACGTAGCTGAAGGCTATGTTAACTATCGTCTCGGCAAATGAGAGCGTATTTTGTCAGTGAACCATCGCTAGCAAAGTCGGCTGTACAACTGGGACGAGTGCTAGGAAGTCTCTCTAGACCTGCCGTGTGGCGGCGCTCGGTCTGCAATCACTGATAGTGGCGACACGCGGGTCCGACGTATACTAACGGACCGCGGCCGATTTAAAGGCTACCACCTAGCAAGTGTGGTGTCTGGCGGTGACACCACACTCGCCACAGTTGCATTTGTCAACGGACCTTTGCCCGTTCGAATCATCTTCCTATGGCGGTAGGATCGTAACGCTGAACTAGCACATTCCCCATTCTGATAGTAAAGCTTCACTAAAAGCGCCTTTTCAGGTAACGTCAACATGCTGAGACTGCTGGCGCATCTGATTCTCTCTCATTACCATTACAGCTCCTTTTATACACGATTGTCATCCGCAGTCACTGACGTTTTGCTGTCCACCGCCATCCGTCGGACATTTTGGGAACTTTATTTGTTTCTAATAAAACCCCATGTCATTCCAAGCACGTGTGTCAATTTTTACCTCTCTATCTACATTATTGCGTGGTTTATTAAGTTTTCAAATTTATACTGACTTTTTGATCACCCCGTATATATTGCCTTATAGGGGAGATATGTATACATGTCCGAAGGAACATTGCATCCTACTTCGGAACAACACACACTGAAAATTCGCAAACCAGGAGAAAGACAAAGCAAGCATCTCGGTGACCACACGTTGCATCAGCCTATTCTGCAGGCAACGATACAAAACAGTCACGGGCCTGTCAGTACACTGCTTCCCATTAATATTGCAGCAGCACGACAAAATCTCAAACTGTAGCCTTCGCTGCAAATGTTAACATACAACGAAGGCTATAATTTGAAAATGGAAAGTGTAGTGCAAAACTAGTCACCACAAACATAAATTTTTAAACGCAACTGTGTCAGAAACTGAAGAAATAAAATTGAGTAATTCAAGTTGCTGGTCTTCGCTCCTAAATTATGTTGAAAATTCATAACGAAGTTTCAGTTATTCAGAAGAATACATATTAAATCTGTAGGTAAGCTGGAGACATATAGGGTGCGAAATGTAGTACACAGCGTTGCCACCTTTGACAGCAGCAGTGCCTGATCATCTAGTCGATCAGCCACTGTTTCTGTCAAAGGTGGCAACAGTAAGTTTTTCAACGTGTATTCAGGGCCCTTTAGGCTGAGACGTGTCGCACATCAGAACGCCATTGAAATCGAAACTGCCAGGTCTCGTAAGCCAAGAGGCTTGCGCCACATATCCAATATCAAGAAATGGATAGAGTAAGAACAAGGGACAGGAGGGTCATCTTTTACAGGCAACCATTTAGTTTAGTATAATCATAGTACTCCACAACATCTTAGGCAATGGATTTGGTACTCTTCTTGCTGTTTTTGCCTGGTCATAAGCTAGAAGCTAAGTGGAAAAAACGAGTGTCGAAGGAAGATATTCGTACGCTATGGTGGTGATTTGCTCTGGAGAAGCGAGGATCACTCGTAAGGGAAACGAGAAGTAGTTACGCTGGGAAAGGTAGACCTTTGCAAAGTATATTGATGGGGGAAACACGCCATAGATGCGCTTATGTGGTAGTAATGGCTCACGCCAAGGTAGCGACGGGACCAGTTGTCGGTTGCAAAAGGCACCGAATTTTTGTGTGGTTGTGGTATTTGTGTTTTAGTGTTGTGCAGAGACGCAGCGCTATAAAGTGTTACTGACTTATGTGATGATGACTTTGAGAGACCCCGAGAGCGAACTGAACTTGGTAAAGAGTATGTGACAGACCATAGCAAGGATAATCAGACGGAGGCAAGTTAAGGTTCCTGGAGGTAAACCATCCAGAGGAATGAAGGCAGGACTGAATGAAGAGGAAGACGCAGAGAGGTAACAGGAGGGAGTACCGTTTGCAGTCATGAATGACATCTCATTGACGTAAGATTATGGCACTCTAGATATAAGATGTAAAGTGTGCCCTTAGATTTATAACTATTAGTATGTGGTATGCGGTTTCTGTGCTTGAATGTTTGTTCCCAGGGAATACACAGCACTAAAAGGGACGAGATGCTGATAAGAATGGCCTCAGATGAAATTTCGAGTAAAGAGGACTGATGTGATGAACCAAAGTTGTTGGTGTAATTTTCTCACGTCTTTTACAAGTAAAAACTTGTTCTTTGCGGACTGAACTTGACAAAACGGAGAGGAAACATCTGAGTCGGGTAAAGTATGAAGCTGTAACGAGAGGTAATAACTCCAGGTGGTATCGTTCCAATGAACTTTTATTCTGTGGTTTTTCTTGTGATGTGTAACTAGCTACTCAGTGTTTGATGGTGTGCTAAACTGGTCATACCTAATGGATGAGCAGTTACGTCGCCTGTGTTGGCTTTGCCTGTGTGTTAAAGGAACAAAAAAAAAAAAAAAAAAAAAAAAAAGGACGTTGGGATAATGCTTCTAGCTATCTGTCTGTACTGCTAACGATCTCTCATAATAGTAGATTAGAAAATTTTGATGGTGAAAGGAATATCTAAAACGTTGTGGTGACATACGAACGTCTGGAGTAATACTCGAGTAGTTTGGGTTTGGAAATGCGAGCATGCTAGAAGGAAGGAAGATAGGTAGATCGTGGTGGTGGTGTAGTGGTTTACATAACAATCCCCAAAACCCAAGATACCTGCCCTACTCCACAATCGAGACAGAAGGGTTGCTCCTTTATGATTAATATCTAAGGAAGTAACCATAAGAATTTAACAGTTGTCAGAGAGAAGTAAATCACCTGTAACCAAAAAATAGGCTAGAAATTTTTATAAAGCGTCTCCCACACAGTAACGCCTTTTGGAGACGCATTTTTTCCTTTGTTGTAATTATTATTCAGGAATCAAGAAACTTGTATTTGAACTCAGTTACTGTAAATTGCCAAACAGATTAGCGTAAGATTTCTGTGTATAAACGAAATGTAATATGTAGAGATTAAGAATTATTTTTATTAGTAACTATTTGCCATCCACTGTAAGGCCCTGGTGAAACCTGTAAATAATTAAGTTTTGTGTACTGTAGGTTAATTGACTAATGTACTTGGTGTAATCAAGTGAGGAGATGATGACCACTAAAATTTAAGAGAATGACAATTGTCTGTCTGAATGTTGCAAGGCGATGGCGAGAAAAGTGCGGCGTACCGAGTCCAGGTGGCAATGACACGGGAGAACCTGTCCCGGTGCTACAGCCGAGCGCGGAAGGGCGCGCATGCACGGGCCAGGTGGTATGAATGGAGCCTTGCACCCCTCCCCCACCCCATGCGGCAGAGCCGGGGCGTGGCTCGTCGTCCACGGCGTCCCGCGGTGACGCACCACTCTCAGCTGCTGGCACGCGCCGACGGCCTTGGGCGGCTACCTGCGGGGATTCACGGCCAAGCAGAGCGGCTAAGCCTTAACTACAAAAGAGGCCCTGATGTTATCGCTCCGGCGCATCTTGTCAGCCGGCGACTCGCATGTCGTTACGACGAGACGCAAGAGGCGGCGGTCGCAATGACTTTAGCGGAAGCCATTAGCGTTACCGAACTTGTCAGGTGGAGAAGTAGGTTGCTGTTTGGTTTGTTTCCAGAGCTAAGAGATGATGGGGTACAGACTGCAGGCTCCTATTATCATAGGTAACTCCTGTAGTGACTATGGACACGGAAGTTAGGGAGAACCCGTGAAAGACTGGCAATATAAAGACAGCGGATTTCGGACTTAAGAGATAGGGCATGAACTCGTTGATATTTAATTAGATCACAATGAACTACACTAGCAGTTTTAGTGATCCATGATAGGTTTCGGACTCAAAGAGGACATAACCTCGCCGATATTTAACTAAGCAGATGGTATCACGATGAACTTCACTAGCACTTTTCGTGATCCATGATAGGTTTTGACGTAAAGAGGACATGGACCCACCGATATTTAATTAAGAAAAGTGTGTCATGATGAACTTCACTTGCATTTTCAGTGATCCATGACGTTGAGGTGTAGACACCGCCAACAGTGCCTGGTGAGAGAGCTACGAACTGTTCGCCACCGAAAGTTAAGACAATAGACGCTAGTAAACCTGCCACGCAATAATTTAGCGGTTGAACGAGGACAGTAGGAAAACTTCAAGCCATAAAGGGACACAAACGTTCAGAACGATTGTATGACAGGTGATTTAAGTGGGCTTACGGGAACTGCTGTACCTTTCGTCCAGCCCATTCCACTAGTCATGGTGCTTGCAGGACAACAAAGGAAACCGCTTTAACAGTGTGTTCACTGCCAACGGACGACTAGCTTGCCGCCAAAATTTCGCAGAAGACAGTGGCGCTGGGCGCAATAAAACTTAAGGAGACAGCGTGTGAGGAATGAGAGTCGGCAGAGTGTAATAGGCTACCCCCCAAATTACTTTGGAAGAAAGCCCTCCCCGACGATAACCCTAGATTGTGTGCGTGTGACTTAACAGTTGCGTGTGACTACTTAAGTGTAGGAATTGCCAGTGATAACCGACCTAACCAGAGAGCTAGCCCCTTCTTTCAAGTGTTTCTGTATCATGCCACCCTAAACTCAAGAGAGAATCTTGTATATTATTCATGTGAATATGTTGAGTAAGATGTATAAAATGTTACTTGTCCTACGTTAGTCGCGTCATTAGTGTATACTTCTTTGATGACTTCATAGCGGATTCTGAGCAGAGAGGAAAAGGAGAGGACCATTGGCTTTAACATAAAGTATTATCTCTAAAGGTAGAAGTATAGTAAGGTGCATGTCGTTAGTCTGTCATCTACTAGCCAGATGTAAGATGGGGTAAATTTTCTGACCCAAAGCAAGATGTACGTCTAATGAGTTAATCAGAACCTAGGTCGACAATGTTTCTCTCAATCCTGTCTGGCCACAATTAAGTGTGTGTCATGACAAGGCGGCCATAAGCCTCGGTGTAGCAGAGATAAGATACTTGATTTTAACAGGACATAAGACATGTGTAAAGGGATATTGTTTTGTGAGCTATTTGTGCCTATATAATTGTTCATAACATTGCTTTCATGGCCCACGTAGCTTTATTGCAATCAGTAATGAGGATACTTTATTAAGGGTTTAGTTATAGGCTAGCAGACTCAATAACTGATGAAACTGAAATTAGAGTTTTTATTAGAGTTTCTGAAAAGACGAATAATAGAAAATGCTTTGTAGCCCCTGAAGGCGATATATTTTTATTAAGTGATTGTTTATTCATTTTTGATATTTTGTTAAACTGTTACTGCCACCCTTGCTATAAATGTTTCATCTCACAGTGTCTTGACATAGCTAAGAGTGATTCCTTTATGTGTATTTATTTGTATTTGTAATTACGTGAATATTTACTCATTTTAATATTTTGAACAGAACTTCTGTGATGCCTGTTGAGAACCATTAACTGCCCCCCTTGTTATGAGTGTTCCAGTTCACAGTGTGTTAAAACAAATAAGTGTGTTTCCATAATGTGTACCCATCTGTATTGTACAATTGTGATTAATTACTTAAGGTGATATCGTTTCTAAAACTTTCAAGGATGCTCTGAATATTTGTTGCAATAATTCATTGTGTTTGCATAATATGTACCCATCTGTATTTTATAATTGCGATTAATTACCTGAGATGATGTCACTTATAGAACATTCACAAAGCTGAGAATATTTGTTGCAATTGTCACTGTGTCAATGATATTATTTTGTGCGGTCTTGGCAGACTTAG
This sequence comes from Schistocerca cancellata, assembly GCF_023864275.1. Classification (NCBI taxonomy): domain Eukaryota; kingdom Metazoa; phylum Arthropoda; class Insecta; order Orthoptera; family Acrididae; genus Schistocerca; species Schistocerca cancellata. Next base: position 456,010,873 of record NC_064628.1, on the reverse strand, counting down.
CTGTCAAATGTTGTACTTTGAACAGTGCCTAGCATAGCATATTATTTATATATATATATACACTCCTGGAAATTGAAATAAGAACACCGTGAATTCATTGTCCCAGGAAGGGGAAACTTTATTGACACATTCCTGGGGTCAGATACATCACATGATCACACTGACAGAACCACAGGCACATAGACACAGGCAACAGAGCATGCACAATGTCGGCACTAGTACAGTGTATATCCACCTTTCGCAGCAATGCAGGCTGCTATTCTCCCATGGAGACGATCGTAGAGATGCTGGATGAGTCCTGTGGAACGGCTTGCCATGCCATTTCCACCTGGCGCCTCAGTTGGACCAGCGTTCGTGCTGGACGTGCAGACCGCGTGAGACGACGTTTCATCCAGTCCCAAACATGCTCAATAGGGGACAGATCCGGAGATCTTGCTGACCAGGGTAGTTGACTTACACCTTCTAGAGCACGTTGGGTGGCACGGGATACATGCGGACGTGCATTGTCCTGTTGGAACAGCAAGTTCCCTTGCCGGTCTAGGAATGGTAGAACGATGGGTTCGATGACGGTTTGGATGTACCGTGCACTATTCAGTGTCCCCTCGACGATCACCAGTGGTGTACGGCCAGTGTAGGAGATCGCTCCCCACACCATGATGCCGGGTGTTGGCCCTGTGTGCCTCGGTCGTATGCAGTCCTGATTGTGGCGCTCACCTGCACGGCGCCAAACACGCATACGACCATCATTGGCACCAAGGCAGAAGCGACTCTCATCGCTGAAGACGACACGTCTCCATTCGTCCCTCCATTCACGCCTGTCGCGATACCACTGGAGGCGGGCTGCACGATGTTGGGGCGTGAGCGGAAGACGGCCTAACGGTGTGCGGGACCGTAGCCCAGCTTCATGGAGACGGTTGCGAATGGTCCTCGCCGATACCCCAGGAGCAACAGTGTCCCCAATTTGCTGGGAAGTGGCGGTGCGGTCCCCTACGGCACTGCGTAGGATCCTACGGTCTTGGCGTGCATCCGTGCGTCGCTGCGGTCCGGTCCCAGGTCGACGGGCACGTGCACCTTCCGCCGACCACTGGCGACAACATCGATGTACTGTGGAGACCTCACGCCCCACGTGTTGAGCAATTCGGCGGTACGTCCACCCGGCCTCCCGCATGCCCACTATACGCCCTCGCTCAAAGTCCGTCAACTGCACATACGGTTCACGTCCACGCTGTCGCGGCATGCTACCAGTGTTAAAGACTGCGGTGGAGCTCCGTATGCCACGGCAAACTGGCTGACACTGACGGCGGCGGTGCACAAATGCTGCGCAGCTAGCGCCATTCGACGGCCAACACCGCGGTTCCTGGTGTGTCCGCTGTGCCGTGCGTGTGATCATTGCTTGTACAGCCCTCTCGCAGTGTCCGGAGCAAGTATGGTGGGTCTGACACACCGGTGTCAATGTGTTCTTTTTTCCATTTCCAGGAGTATATATATATATATATATATATATATATATATATATATATATATATATATATATATGGTGCAGCGTGGAGATTAGGGTCTCCTCCCCGTGGCATCATTTGAAAAATGTTCTGGACTGTCGTTCCATCGGAAAGACAGCCCCAAGTCTATTTTCTTCGAAGATACCCGAGTGTGATGAAAAGGAACTTGTTGTACCGTTCCAATGTTTTAATAAATTGCTAGCACGCAGAAATTATTAGCAGGAGTTTCTTCTCTTGCAGGTAATAACTCAGCTGGTGTCCAAAAGGAGGGAATGGACTAAACAGGGTTATTTATTGTATTTTTTTATGTTGTGTACCACGTTTCCCATTTTTCTTTCCTTTGTGCGGCCTGGAGTGAGTGTGTGAACTAGCAGAAAGCTTTAGGCACAGATTGTAACACTGCATGAATGGTCGTTCTGGGGTAGGGTAGTACCAACCCACCAATCGTGAACAAGTTTAGCACAGACCAAGTTTGCAAGTCAGGGCAAAGATGACACGAAGGCGCGCGTATTGGCTCTGTCAGGTGGCGCGCCACCCCCACCACGTTTGTAAGCAGAACGGTTAGGCGAATTCGGTTGGAAGAGCACATGTTCCTGGGTCGTGGTGCTGGACATACATGGACACGCAGCTCTCGTTTTGGCAATGTTAACATAGGTATTAGATTGTCTGAAATCTACTCTGTAATGAAGTCCAGATGTTGAAATCAGGTGCGAAATTACCACTGAACCCCATAAGGGAATTGATTTTCTTAATTTACTCGAATTTCAGTAGACCTTGCGTTACTGCCTTGTTCAGGCAACGCACCATGTGCCTTAAGCTCACGGTCACGTTATTGCTCTGTGCTTAACGGAAATTCACTCATTCAATGTATTTTAATCTGCTCTTCCATTTACAGTAATATTTTGGGTTTTTTTATTTATTTTCCATATGTTTCCTTTGTGAACTTGCTTTCGCGCCACGTGGTCGGTTGGAGCAACCGCCGCATTGATAAATTGTAGTTTCGGTCTGAAAATATATTGTACACGATGAATAATCATACGATAGTGAGCGAGTGTAAAATAGGGAAGGAATAATCGTGTGTGTCCATACTTTTCGGTGTTTCTGTTGGCTACTGAAACTTGACCATGTGGGTTGAACAGCATTGAAGTGATGTTTCTTGTGCACCACCAGAGCGAGTTGATTTGTTGGCGATGTTGTGCGTTAAGTAAAATACCCGTGCCACTAGGAAAAGAATCGGATATTAATGCCCACTGATTTGATAAAGATTTGCGAAATACTCTTCCACCCTGACCTAGTTTTGCTTGTATTGTCTTTGCGGAACTTGTTCTGAGTAATCTATAGTAACTGAATGTAATAACCGAGGGTTTGGGTGTAATTGTGTGGTTGTATAGAATTACATTGAAGCCAGGTCTGCACTCCTCTGTCACATTCCATAATTACGTGGCGAAGCTGCACCATGTTAACTAGAGACTTGTTTTGCTGATGTACATTGCAAGAGAAACACGACTAGTTGTTGAAACACCATCGGTACTGAATAAATATCAATTAATCTGTACCCTCGACTGATTATGTACTCCTTCCATCATAAGGAATAGGTGGGAGTCAGTACCACAGTCGAATTCTGGGTCATGAAAGCAAATAAAAACTATATAATGCCTATTAAGCCCTGTATACGTGCCTTCTGTAGTGGTTCAAAAAAATGTGTTATCCGTTGTGTTCAAATTTCTACCGGTTCGTTAAAACCTTCCGCTAGAAATTATAAATACCCAGCAATAACTCGCAGAGGCCAGTAATTTCGTGGACCACACGAATTTAAGAAACCATTTACTACAGACGGCAGCTTGCAGGAGCGGTAGGACATGTCAAAGCGACGGTAATCTACCTACTTAGGTGGACTTACACCACCACCAGTACTGGAAGGTTACGTTGCAGTTGAGTAACAGCATACAACGCTGGTGCTCGGCACGAGGGACGAGGACGGATGTAACGGACAGCAAGTGTTACATTCACGACATGTTGCGGTCTGTGGCAGTGCCTTATCGCGTAGGTTTCCCCGCGGTTATTTTTCGAGATGACGCATACTACGCCTGAAACGTGCGCTCCTGTTACTGAGCTGAGAGACTGCAAATTTGGTATCTGCAAATGAAAAAGGGCTTTATGATCTGTAAGGGAGGACAGCCCAAAGTACTGTTGGGTTCTGGCGACGTACGGTCGGCGCTTGTCACCGTGCTGTCCTGACTAAGTCACTGATGTGGTCACCATGGCCGCGACAGTGAGCTGCTGTTTCCCATGGCTATGGATGTGCAGAAGGAAAAGCAGCTTTGAACTGAAAGGAGGCGCCCTAATTCTTCACACAGGTGCGAGGAAGAGATTCCACAACGAGGATCCGCTGTAATGCCCGCACTGTGTGGGGTGTGCCTGTGTTGTCCATTTGTACCACAAATACCACAAACGTGTATTCCAAGTGGGTGTCCAGCAGGTCGAACCAATAAATTCCATAGAAGGTCCAACGGAACGGAGGAGGAGTCGACTCCATGTCTCCAGTGGCTCCAGTCCGGGCATGGAAGAAGGCATTGGTGCACATACCCCGGTCACCCATCTGGCCTGCATGTGGGCTTTGGAATTGTTAACCCTGAAATGTAGGTACTGAAAGAGATCTAGTCTAAAGACGTTGGCCACTGTACGCGATTGCAGTCTTTTATGTGGAAATTCCGGGTGGATGTCTTTATATTTGACATGCCTTTGAGCTGTGCTGTTTGCTTACTGCAACATTTCAAAATTATCTGGAAGATGAACAGCGTAGGTAAGCCAATTAAAGCATATGTCACTACTGCTAAGAGATTTAGATGAACCAGTGAGATCCACAAACACAGCTTCCCTTCATTATTACGAGAAAGAACTTTCTTGAATTTGTTTTGAAATTTATCAGCGTCAGATATGAGATCACGTGAGATGACAATGTGTACATTATTTTCAAAACTATCATGTAATAGAAAACTGTACATTGTGTTTTCAAAATCGTCAGTGTTATTAACATACAAGTGGATAACTTAATGGTGTGACGTAATTTCTTTAAACAGACTTCAACCTTGGACCCAACTTCAGATAAAATAAGAACTTAATGCGTTTGTAATAACAAGACTGTCTATCGTGGATCACAAAAAACTGAGACCCAGGTTTAACTGCAGAGGAGTTACCGGTAGAGGATGATTTGCTCTTTTTCCGGGGCATAGCTCGATGTCTAAATGCCTAGCGTTGATTACCGTTTTGTTTCCCTTTATGAACATCCGCACGCCTAAAATGTGTCTGAAAAAGCTCTGTTGCCTTTCAGTCAAGCCTGTTCTGTTCGCTTGGTCTGTTCAAAAGCTTGAAAAACTGCTAAGCACACATTTAATGTAGGATTATTCAAACCGATAAGATCCAATCGTAGCCCTGTGTCTGGAGCATGGACAATTAACATATCCCCACAGCAATACCAACAAGGAAACAGCACAATTTTTTTTCCGCACCGGAATCGCCAGTCGCGAGTAAGGCATTGCAAAGTGGCAACCCATTCTTTAAAGAAATGTTCAGGAGTCCTCTAAGCACGATAAAATCTATAGCATATCACGGCAAAGAGAAGTTTGCTCGCAAAACCAACAAGGAAACAGCACAATTTTTTTTCCGCACCGGAATCGCCAGTCGCGAGTAAGGCATTGCAAAGTGGCAACCCATTCTTTAAAGAAATGTTCAGGAGTCCTGTAAGCACGATAAAATCTATAGCATATCACGGCAAAGAGAAGTTTGCTCGCAAAATAACCACCAAACCTGTCCTTATCATCTGTATAACTCATGTCATATGAGTCTTTATATGGAAAAACTGCTGAAACATAAGCCCCAGCATTGTACAAGAAAAATGCTTATTTATTTACATCACTCAAGATTCTGTGTGCAGTAAAATGTTGTTTCAGTATGTCCGTGCAATTGGGGCACCGTTCCTTTGGCAAATCGAGAGAGAAACTGGTGGCGTGTCCAGCATCTACGTTCAGGGACTGGAGGAAATTAAAATTTGGAATCGTAAGATCAGTTTGGTGCACCATCTGGAAGGGGTCACACCCAATCACAATCCGCAAGCAAACCACAAACTGCACGACCCCAGTCACAATGTCCACCAAATAACCAAATTCAAGTTATGTCCACCGGTGCATGCCAGAGTTTACAACCAATTTTGTGTCGACCACTATGTCCACAATGCACCGTAAGTTTTGAAGACAACACTATAAAGTAGATAATGCAGGAAAAGTGCACTGTACCACATACTAGCTACATTAAATATCTTGTCGGGGATGTCCAAAATGTCCAGTGACGTGGAGCCACTTCAGTGGTTTTAAGTAAATATGCCAAATACCTGGAGAAATGCATCTGATGAGTAAGTCCCGTGTCCCAATATTGACTGAAGCGTAGGTGCCAAATCACATTATCGATGGCGTCACTGTAGCGATATGCCCTCTCCTTACGTTGAGCTACGTCACTATTAACTGTTAACTGTGTAGTGTTCTGAAACCGCTAAACAGGTAAGTTAGTGTAAGTAAAATAATTGTAACTTATTACAGGTCACAAAATATCTTGAGGTAAACTCTAGCGTACAAATATTCTATACAACTAAAGCTTAGTCCATGGAAAGTGATCACCTGTAGTAACCTCCTCCAGAGATAGAGTCTGTTTATGAACACAACGTATTCCAGTGAGGCGTCTCTAAATAGTCTACAGCGCCTGCAGGTAACTTCGTAACTGTTACTTGACTATAGAACAAAATTGTTGTCTGTAGGCTGCCACTCCAGAATGCGACTCTAGACTGCGACTGCGACAGTCCTGGAGTCCTTGGTCTGTAGGTTATAACTTCACGTGGATGGATACATTGGATTGCTGCCGGAGGTAACGAGCTCTTCACCGTTTGGCTCTTCTGGCTGGATGACGTCATCGATGTTCTCGGTTGGTGTCTGCAAGTGGTGGGGTGAAGTAGTTCCTTCGGCACAGGCGATCTCTTTTGAACAGCTGCCTGTACTAGCAATGCTCACAGCCTTGCCTGCGGTGCAGGCAACCCGAAACACAGCGATGTGGGAAGGGATGCACGTGGCAGGGGTAGCAGGAGGAACCAACACTTTATAATCGGCATTAATCGAAGTTATCACTACTTAAAAAAAATGTTGTCAATCATCACCAAGTGAAAATATTCTCCAGTTACTCACTTCCTTTATGATAATACAATCACGGTATTTCCAAGTAGACAACGTCACCAACAGACAATCTAATAATGCTGCAGATGCCATATGATAAACTGTTTAAGTACAGTTAAAACACTGGTGGTTCAATTATGCTTCCTTGGGATACACAAGACGCTACTTTCACATACTCTGAACTTTGATATAGGGTACTTGATTTAATTTAACAAAACTTCTTCGAGTCAATCGTATACAGTGATGACGTTTCGTATGATCATGTCTTGCTTATTCGTCGATAATTAGGTACCGAATCAAACATCTTGCGGAAACCTAGGTATACAGAATCTACATGTTCTCCTGCATCTGCTATTTGGAAGAAACAGTATTTAAATGAAGCGAGATGTGTTTCACATAAGCGCCTTTTCTCCAACACAAGCTGATTTTTTAAAGAACCTGGTTTTCAAGCGGGAAAGGCACAAAATTTGAGATTACACTGTGCTTTAGGATCTTACAACAGACTGTGAAGGGTCAAAATGTCTCCTGGCCTTTATAATAAAGAATATAGGCATCTGAAGGGAGTCCTTAAAATAAAAGACTTAAGTAAACTCTGATTTGACAAGTTATTTGCACGGAATACATATGGGCACCGCAAGTCTATCTGTGAGACCGTCAGCCACTCATGGTGGACATGACATGACACAAAGTTAAGTTTAGGAGCGAACAAAATCCGAGAAATAAGGGTGGAGATCAGATGGTGCATGTCATTGCTAGCTGAAAGCTAGTGTAAGAGAGAGTTTTGCTCGGTGGTGAAGCACGATAGTGGCAGTCAGCAATCAACACGTAATTCCTCTTCCACAGTTCCTATTGGCTACTGACAGTGGTAAATAGTGGCTTGTTTGTTAGCACATGCCACAGGAACAAACAATATGTTGATCGCAATGAACGTTCTTGGACAATGCATACGAAAATTTAAGTGGAAAGTTACAAATAAAATAAAAATTAGGAATACTCCTTAGACAGGCTAAGCGACATCCACAGTCTAGGCTCCGGTAAAGTGGGGGGAGGTGGGGGGGGGGCATCGTTTCGGGGGCTTATAGCTAGAGGTGACAAGAGCTTGATCAGCTAAGTGTGGCAGATGGGCGTTATTTATTCATTTATTTGTTTTAATTTTTGTATTTATTTTTAACTGACATAAAGAATGACAGGATCGTGATCTCATGGTATAAGTCCTCCAAAGCAGTTGACTAGCATGAACAACAGGTACAGTTTTTGAACTACAGCACGTACACTTTGTGAGCTAGAACACTTGTACGAACATTATTATAAGAAATGTAAAAAAAAAATGCTAAAATCTGGTTTGGCCTTTGGCTAATGGGGCTTAACTTTACAAGAAATATTATGTTATAATATCATTAGTTAACATTAATCATATATCTATGTACAAGGCCACACAAAACAAAATCAAAATATGAGCACAAAGGTATTCAACTTGAACAGGTCCAATATTTATGATGTTGTTAGATGTGGAATGTATTTTAATATTAATCAGACATGTACGATGTACGTAATACAACTGGATATAAATAAAATTTCTCAATAAAATTGCGTCAATAGCGCACATAAACTTTCTACATCATAAAAATTCTGGAGCGTTTTAACTCCCATAACATCAACATTAATTTAACAAAAAATTTTTTGAAAATGTAAAAAGAAAACGACAATATATTTTCCAACAGCGTTAATATAAAATAGATAACTCAGACTCATTGTGGCCGATTAAAAAAAAAACTATTATAATAAAACCCAATGCTGAAAATGAGATTAGTACAAGATGGTGAATACATTTTGCAACAAATACCTACATTATGAAAGTCCTCATTCAAAATAATTAGTGGGATAAGTCCCGTAAACACGATTACTTAAACAACATATGACATGACCCAACACGGGTGTTCACTCAAGTAGCCTGAACTGCAGTGGAAGTCACAGCAAAAATCGTAAGCATTGAAAAGCAGTCAACAACAAAAAATTCGTCACTTTCAACTTTCAAAAACAAGTTATCATAGGTAGTTCATTCAGTGATCAGAATCGAAAGTGTTGGTTAAACACTGGACAGAACGTTTAGACTTGAACACTTCAAATGTATTTGTCTCCTTCAAGGACAAGTATAATATCAAAAATACACATAAATCAACAAAATGCAGCAGCACATTAATGCAAGAGCCAGCTCAAACATCAGTTAAAAGTAGATCACACAATATACAATCATTTCTTAAAACACTTAAAAAGCGACGAACCGTTGAGAAATATTAGTCTAAATATTACATAGAAGAAAGACATTACATACCTAGTTGGCAAGCAGCATACAAAATTTTAAGATGCTTCGTTCTGGAGGTAGGCAGGTTACTGTTTAAAATCCATCAACAATGAGGTGGCTAGAGACGGAGTAAAAGCTCGGCTTAAGGAAGGATGGGAAAGAAAATCGCCCGTGTACTTTCAAAGGAACAATCCTGGCATTTGCCTTAACTCATTTAGGGAAATCACATGTAACCGAAAACAGGATGGCCGAACGCGGGGTTGAACTGTCGTCCTCTCTAATGCGAGTCCAGTGTGGTAACCACTGCACCACACTGCTATGTTCTGCCCAAAACGTGACCAGGGGTATTGTCGGAACGCGGCCAGATGCTGCCAAACGTCATTTAAAAGCAGGTCAGCGAAAGATCCCAAGGAGACAAGACGCAGAGAGTGCGGATGGAACCTCACCGTATTTCACTGATTGATGATGACTGCCACAGACAGGGGGGAGGAGAGGAGATGTGTCCCGGAGCAGTGAGCCGTGGTCTCTGTGGGAGGGAGGTGTAAATCAGGGCACAGTCGCAGGTCCGGAGGAAGGGGGGGGGGGGGCACGAGTCCTAGTGATTCTCGTGGTACCTGCCTGCATCTACGGATGTGACCTTTAAGATTGCATGCTAGGAGACGGGTAGCAAGCACTGCCCACTGCCTAGTCCAAATTCTATGCTTGCGGTAGAGTAATGCACGGCTCGACAGTTGCTAAGGAACAACAGAGACTTGCTAAGGAACAACTACCAAATGCTACAGAACAACCGACAACTGCTATGGAACACACGACCAGTGGTGGTAAAAGGAAATGTGAAACGTCCACTTAGAAAAATTATTGAATTACTGTGCTGGTAAACCCCTTACGTTATTTGATTTTCAAACAGCTAAGCAGAACTGAACGTACTCAGACATTTCGCTCTTTACTTATTCTGATCAACACTCAACTGACACACAATATTTTTAGCGCAACGCAATCTGACTTTCAAAAGTCCCTACAAAAGAATGGCCCTGACTAACAATAACCTACACCGTTCATGAATCACTTACCTCACAAAAATCTTCGTTATTCGAACTACTGCAATACAGCGAGCGCCACTACTGCCAGCTAAATCAAAGATTCTAACTACTGAAGGGACTAACTACTGATAGGCATAGTTAACAAATGAAAGATTTTGATAAAGAACAAACAATGTATTTACCTTAATAGTGTTCAAAAGTCATAATATATATATCAGTTCATGACATCCAGTCTTACAAATTTACTGTCTCTGATGGACACACGTCCAGATCATACAATGCCAACCAGCCACAGACTACACACAGCACAGCCAGTGATTTTCATACAGAGCGCTACGTGGCGTTACCAACATAAAAACCTAAACAGCCTACTTACAAATGTAAAGGACGGGACTTGTTAACAGCAATGAAGCCTGGTCACGAAAGCACTGTACGCGTTCGACAGTTCATGTAGTACGGTGTTTGACGAAGTGTCATACGGAAAAATGTCTGCAAGACATCATTTGAGTACTTATAATCATGGACGAGTAGTTGAACGGCCCGAAGACGACCAGTGTACCACTACTGTGACCACAGTAATACCTGTGTCCAAAAGCGTCATCTCGCGATTAAAAAAGGACGCTGAAGGTGGAAATGCTATGCAGAAGTATGCCGGTGGTCATAGAAGGACCACGGCACCTCAGGAGGATCGATACATAGTCCTAGTGTCAAAAAGGAACAGACATCTACTCCTAGGCAGGTCGCTGCAGACCATGAAGCCGCTACCGTGTCTTTACCAGAATAATTTCGCGGCGATTAAATCAGACTGGTTGTATGCTCCGAAGCCTATTAAATGCATTTCACTTCAACCACGCTATCATCGAGAAAGAGTTTGTTGGTGTAGGGAGCATTTAGGTAGGGGTCAGCAACAGTGGTACAGAGTGATGTTCCGCGACGAATCCCGCTTCGTTGTGGCAAGTGATTCTGGCCACCAGTTTGAGTGGAGAGAGAGGGAAAAATATACACACCACCAATTGTCCATGGACATCAGTATGGCATAGGCGATGTGGTACAGGCAGACATTATGCACAGCGGTATTGAAGGGAGGGTATTCGGATAATGTCCGACTGTTTAGGGGTACCGTAAGTCCCGACTTCCTGTTTATGGACGGCTGAGTCGCCGGACACACTGGAAAGTGAAACTATGGCAAGTATTGAAGGGCCCTCGTACTCTCCGCACCTAAACCCTATAGATCATGCTTGGAATACTCTCTGCAGAAGTGTATGTTAACGAACACCCACTCCATAGACGTGAAAGAGCTGAAAACCGCTTGAGAGACAAGTGGAACAATACCTATCAAGGATTCTTCAGCAGTTTGGTAGCCAGCATGAATAACAGGTGTAAAATGTGCGCCGGCCGCGGTGGTCTAGCGGTTCTAGGCGCTCAGTCCGGAGCCGCGCGACTGCTACGGTCGCAGGTTCGAATCCTGCCTCGGGCATGGATGTGTGTGATGTCCTTAGGTTAGTTCGGTTTATGTAGTTCTAAGTTCTAGAGACTGATGACCATAGATTTTAAGTCCCATAGTGCTCAGAGCCATTTTTTTCGTAAAATGTGCATTAGTGTCTGAGCGGAGCATAGTCATTACTGAGAGTCCGATATCGACCTTCATGCTGGCAGTCTGACCTATGTCAAACATGAACGCCATTTAGCCTATGTCTGTTATCCTGCTTTTCCATTTGGTAAAATCTGTATCATTTTACGTTTTAAATACAGGGTGAACATTAATAAAACCGACAAACTGCAATGCCGGATTCCTTACTGGAAAGCATGGAAAAACAGTTTTACTACGTGCTGAGTCTTCCTTGTGTGTTGCAGGTGGTAGGGGTAGTAGTGGTTGTCTTGTATGATACACATAATCGTACTTCGGCTTGCACCATGTTGGCGGGCCACTTGCCTGGAGCTTGTACTAAAGATCGTCTCAATATCCTGTAGAACCCGGTCCTCCAAATCTGGTGTACGCACAGTCTGTCGCCTCCCTGCAAGTTCTTCTGTCTGAATAATAACACAAACGCCCGAAAAGGGCTTGAAATGTTGTGTGATGTGGCTGGTGTCAGTGAGGGTACTTGTTTTGGTATAGTCGTGCTGCCTCTCGACTGTTTCCATCTGCTTGAACGTACACAAACACAGTCTCCGCTTGTTCCCGACATGAATACCGGCTTGCAGTACGCTGCCCCAATCACACAGCCGCAATACATAAGGAACACACGACACATGGTCAGAGGAACTGTCATTTGTCAGCGCCATCTACCGTGGCAGCCATGCATTTGTGGATACCTGTTCATAGGACCTTTTTTCCTGCATTTCCAGTCTGGAATCCGTCCCTGTAGTTTGTAGGTTTTAATAATGTTCACCCTGTATTCCATTCCACCTTTATTACGTATACTGTGTTTCATCTCGTCCCTCATTGCCTGTGGTTATTCCTGTCGAACGATGTTTCTGTTTCTTGGCAAATGTCAAGCAATGTACAATGTGCAATGCTGTAGCTGTGGACTAAAAACTTTCTGTTCATGCGTGGAAGCCAGTGGAATTAGAAAGCGTTCACCATCAAACGGTATATCCCAATATTAATTTTGTACGTGCACCGAAAATGCTTCAGTTTCACTGCTAATAATTAAGTTTTCCTAGTGGACATCTTGAATCTTTTTGTAAAGTTGTAGGAAATACGAGATCCGGAACTCGTCCACGGTCACAACACAGCACCCTATAACGACGAAGGTTACCATACGAAAATGTACTGGAACCTCCAAAGGAAAATTGTAACTTGGATTAGATATAAAATTGCACTAGCTAAGGCAAACTGGCGGGGGCAAAATACAAATCAGTTTAATTGGAAACGGCTACAAGGTAGCTTGCGTATGCTGGCATAAGCATTAAAGAGACATGGGAAGAGAAAGTCGTAGCTAACGTAAAAACAAAGTATATGCGAAGTATTTTCAATTTTTAGGAATAACATTTCGAAAAAAGAGAGGGAGTAACTGTGTCAAGACAGGAGACAGATTGGATTCAACTTCTGAGCAATCCAACTTCAACCAAACACACACATTTGAGTATTGCATGTACAATTATCTACGTGAAGTACTGAAAATGTAGTGAAACATAATAGATTCTGTGGAAAGATGGGATTAGCATTTATTACTTAGTAACAAACCAAAAAACACATCATTAGTGAGAGGTAATCACGAAGAAAAACTCTGGAAACCCTCTGGCAGGCACTGTTACATATGAAAAGGAAATATCTACTACTCGCAAATAAGCAGCAGATTTTAACGTGCATAAATAGCATAGAAATCTTGATAAATCATTACAATTCTAAAGAATGCATAGTATGTAACATGTAAGAAATCTGATGAGTGATCTTACTCTTGAATAGACGAAAGAAAATTCTCCCACAAAATAGCTGACAAATACTGCTGAAATTGGCTTGAACAGAGAGAACTTCCAGTGCTCAAGAGGGTCCGGAAAGCCCTATTTTTCGAATGTTAAAATAGCGCTCATAAATTACATGTTTTCTCAGAAAGTATTTGAGCTAGGATGTTGACATTTTTAGAGATTATTTATTAGAATGTTGGCTACAACTTCACACAGAGAATTTTAAAAATTTGATTTCAGTTTGTAACGGAACTGAAATGATGGTGGGCTGACAGTAATTTGGAGCCCGCACGTCGGAAACGGGCGCGCTTGTGTGAGACTGCCAGGGAGTGCACCCTGATGCCATCTATTGGCGAAACTGGGAATTAGCGCTGCCTGTCAGACAATGCACTAAGCTCTCAGAGTCAAATGTATCCTTTTCTTGGTAATTATAAGTTATTACTGTATAATTTAATGTTGTAAAGCGCTAGTAGTAAATTATTATGACTGGTATGGACTCCAGGGTAGTAAATATAAATATTCTTAAATACTAAATGATTTCGGTAAAAAGGTGGTAGGGGAACGCCCCCACTCTTGGTGATACGAGCGTAGCTAGGGGTAGCTGGAGACACAGGGACTGAACAATGGAATGGCCTGGGGAGTGTTGACGTGCGTAACTGTGCTCACGCAAAAGTGATTGTGCAACAGCGAAGAGGCGAATATCGTCGCCTTTTTGGAGTAAAACGCGACGAATGGTTGTTGAAGCCGCCTCTATGCCACTGGGGCTGATTGTAAGAGTTCCTGTGCCCAGATTTTATGGCGGACGTGCAGCAGCTTATACGAGTGCTACAGCTCATAGTTCCAGCCGCCATTAAGGGCATGAGGCGTGAAGAGCTGCGTTAGCCACATGCATCTCACCACCAGCACCGACACGTCTACCCAAGGCAAGACTGCTTGCAATTGTTAAGTCGAACTTTGTATACATGTAAAAGGAGAATACCAGTTTTCTTTTATGCAAGTGCAGAGGACAGAATATAGTAATGAGTAAAATTACGACGCATGTTGTTCATTGTAAAGTGTAGTAACCTCAAACATAGTATAGTGAAATCAGACTGAGGCCACCATCGCCTCTTTCATTTACAATTCTTTTGGTTGTAGAATACTTTAGCGTATAAGAATGTTGAAAAGAGCAATGGTCACACCAGAATGAGTCGCCTATTTATAGTTACTTAAATTTTTCTGAGCGACCTTTCAAGTAAAGTCACTTAACTAATTCTGTATCAATGGTCCAAAGAGTAATATCCAAAATCATTAAATAAGTTGAAGGATAGAATTTTGTTAACCGAAGTTGCATAACCTGTCTTGGTAGTAATTACCAAGCCAACTCACAGAAATTGAGAGAGTATTTGCTTTGTAGAATCATCTAGAATGACCAGAAATAGTAATATTCAGAATTAAGTTTAAATTCAACTCAAGCCATTTCACTTTGAAACGAGCCCAAAAATTGATTTATTCTTTTGCTCCTTCAGAGCTGGCGACTGTAGTTATAAGTATTTTCAGGAGGATTCGACGGTAAGTCTGCTGCTCTCGTCGTGCTGATAGGATTATCCACTGCTGCTAGCAGTGGTGATTGGATACATAAGCTCACTACCAAGTTAAGTGGGTCAGGTAGGCAGTGTTACCGTGTGAACTGTAGGGCACTGTAGGCCGTGGATCGAACCCGTTCAATCATCACAGCTCTTAGGGAAACAGTCCGGTTAGGAGTGTACTAATCATTAGGTAAATACTGGCGAGTAACGGTCAAAAATGTATACGCAAGTGAATTTAGCAAGGTCCACGTAGCACCTAGTTAATGTGGTGCAATGGCGAGGGTGGGAGTGGAGTAAAAGTGAGCTGAGCTTGTGGCAGCTGTGCTGGATTCAAATATTAACTACGTGAATTCACTACTCCCTCTTACCATTGGGACTGAGCTATTTACAGTTAAAATACGTAGCAGTAAGCGCAAAGGCGTGACAGCTACAAGTCCGTATTGATTTTATACATACGGAATTGGGAAGTGGGTCATTCCGTCAGTGGAGGGGGTTAAAACAACCGAGTCAGTGGAGAACATACCCCATTTACTGATGGAAAGATTCAGCGGTTCGGTCGCAAGTTGTTTGAGATTAGTTTTTTTATATTGTAATGAAAATTCACTGCTTTTTTGTGTCATTTTTTTTTATAAATTCAAGAATATATAGGTTTTGGAAAAAGACTGTGTTAAGTTACGCAGAAGGAACTGTGTAACATTTCTTGAAAATTTGAAGCAAACTGATTCGGTGGATCCTGAGAAAACATGTAATTTGTATGAAAAAAGAAAACTTTTGGGAGTCTAGCGATAAAGTTTGGATTACCTTTTTACAGCACTCCAAGTGCATAAGATGGATTACCTTTGTCTTCTGCAAACTCCTCCTCCAGATTCCTCTTTGTCCTCTTCCTGTTTAGTCTGACGTGTTTCTAGGCTATTTGCAGCCCTGTCAGTAGCCCAAAGACGTTTCTTGTCTAAAGCAAGCATCGTTCGTTCCTTGTTGAAACCTATCTTCTTTCTTATATTTCGAAATACTTTGCACATTACAACGTTGCCATCACTGAAAATAGCAACAGCGTCACACACACCAAATTGTAGTCTTTCTGTTCCGATAAACATAGTCTTGGGGATTCTTGACCATATAACACTACACTTTCATTGGGGTTTTGAGTTCTTCCATGAACACACTTTTTTAACAGTTCAAGTGCTGCTAAGTCTGTAAAAATAGGTTTTATCACTCCATTACCGCATCAGGCAGACTGTGTTTAAGAATATACACGTTACCAGTCAGCGATCCCTTGTTGTATTTACATCAACTGTTTTTTCCTTTGAGACACGAGTAATTATGGGGCCTTTCATAGGTTGAAAAAGTAACAAAAAAGAAAAAAAAGAGCCCAAGCAGCCTTATTCATTTTATCGGCATTACCCACTCCATAATAGTTCTGTATTTTGTTAATTATACTGTCAGTTAAGCTCCCCTTCCTTTCCATCTCTTTACCGTCATTGAGTTTTTGTTTTTTGTACGGAGCTTTCAGTCGCCGGACTCTTGATCCCATTCGTTTCTGTACGGGTCCAATATACTCAAATTTCTGCACTACACCGTCACCATACGGCTTCAGTTCTTGAATATGTTGGAAACTTTTAGAATCGCCGCCACCAAGGTAGTTCACACATCGCTCTTTATCACACGCAACAGTACCCTGAAATATGCTAGCAGCACCTGCCACTTCAATTTCTCCACTACTGCCACTATAGTTAGCCGTGCAATTATTTTCATGTGTTCCTTTATTTTCTTGTGATCATCTACAATATTTAGATATTACTGGTAAATCTAAAACTTTTCCTGTATACATATTGGTGGCAGATACCAAGGAGAGACGTGTGTTCCCGCTTACGCCAGGTACCATAGAATGCTGCTGTCAAGTCTCTGTTACCACTGTTTTGTATTATTGCCTCTTACACAGCTTGCTTCACAGATTCTATACAGACATTTATTACTTTAGACCCTGTAAGACTATTGTAGGCTATAAATTTAGTTGGGGGATTTGGAAGATTCATCATGTCACAGAAAACTGCGCCCTGACCCATACCAATTGTACGCAAGATATAAACAAATCTAATGTTGTGTTCATAGATTTTGCTACCATATCTGGAGTTACTGCAACACTGTTCCAAAAGGTGGTCATGTATAAAGACTTACCACATCTCAGTTACGTTTCACTAGTATGTACTACGTGATTTTTATAGAGAGTTACACACTGACTTCACTACACTGAATACATCTTACACAGTTTGCAAAAATTTCATTGAGAACTGAAATATCAGATATTTCGTTCACATCCGATTCGCCCGTGAAACATTCTTACTTTTCACTAACTGAACCAAGCTTCATCTGCGAAGTATTTTCTTCCTCACTTTCATTACAATGTACAGGTGTACCAGCAAGGTTAGGTTCACACACCTGGTTATCGTCTTTATTGTTTACGGTAATAACATCTGCCTTTGGCTTTCGAACATTTCTCCTTTTCTTAAAAGCCTACAGAGGATTTCTAGTCACTTTACCTTTACCCATGGTTATCCTTCCATAAAACAGAGACTTCAATGAACAGAGTTCACTTCGAATATTTTCAGGATTACAAAAGAGTAAATAAACATGAAACACACGGCAATCAAGCGAGCGATATATATCGAAGTCAGGTTACCTTCCATTCAGAAGGCTGTTGCACTCAGCGAGTGTTATATTGAGTATTTAATGAACTGTGGATGAAGCCCGACCAACAGGCATTACATACATTGATCAAAAATGATAGTGCATTGAGAATGGCTAGTTTGTAGCTGAAATCTAAATCTGCCAATAAAATTTATAAAGGAGGACTGATAGCTGAAATCTATTATTTAGGCCTATAAGTAAATCTATCGAAGTGTCACAGGTTAGCCGCATCATTTATTTTGTAACACTAACTTTCTCTCATATCACTAAAATTTACATGATGAGCATGTAGATTCATGAGTACAACATTTGACAGCAGTTTAAGAGCGCCACATTGGGTCACGCCCATGCATAACATATTTCTAAAATATTTCAAAAATAGTTGTAGTCTTCTGAACTGAATAAATCATATATCAACTGAAAGTGGAAAGACTGTACATTTTTAAAATACAAAAAGGAAAAATTGAACATTTCATAATTTTGAAACTTTCTGGAGCCCTTTAATAATGCAAAACACATTAAATATTAATTCAGCCTACAATAAAGTCACCCCTTAATGAAAGTGGTAATAAGTACTTGAATAAAAAATTGTCCTTAAGTACAGCGCAAAGACATGCTTCTGCTGAACAAGTTATCTTTACTGTTTATCGTGTGCTAATATACATCTCTTCGTCATTAATACTGAGTGTGCCCACAAATGTTAGTTTTAATTAATTTCGGATAAAACATTAGACACAGGACTTCGACCACTGTCTGATCGGGTGGCAGAGAAAGACGTATCTCTTAACATGTATGCTGAATCTGTGAATTGTATATATTTCAAGTGATGATAAGTTTTATGTCTTTTTGTGATTGTTGTGAAATTTGGCGGGCTTATGGAGGGACTATATGGGGTTACAAACGTCCACTCCTGGTCATTCTGCATAATCACTGCGTGGACAATGAGGTAACGTGAATGTCGAGGATACTATAACGTAGTTTAGAACTAGTAAAGCGATATATTTTCGACGGCAATTAGCCGCGAGAATACGTTAACTTATGTTCGTATTTTAAAAACTTCAGAGGCTGAATGGACTTAGGATGTGGGAAACAGTTGGGACTCAAACATTTCACGAGTGCTAGGCATTGGGCAACATGGGATTCTCAATTATTTTGGCTGTAATTTTGAAGCTATTACTGATAGATAGTTGGAATCTCCTCATAATTATGTGAGTTTAGATATATTAATTTCTATATTGAACTTTATATTTTTATCTGGGGATTATTTTGTGTACAGTTCATAGGAATAAGACTTGATATTTCACAAACCAATGAATGATGTCTGGTTAGTATGTGGGAATTTGGTAACAGTCGGAAATACAGATTTTTTATTGCAAAGATTGTTTTTGCTACTTGATGTCATGCTTTTAGGCATGTTGGCAACACGGCCATTTTAATTATTTATGTGTTTTTACTGACTGAATAAATCATCAGTTCGTTCAATCTGAATAATATAATATTTATTAATCGAAATTACACCTCTTTGACTATTTAATTTATATTTAATTTATTTCGTTGTATGTTTTATTTAATTTAGAACTACATACCAAAACTTTGATAATTTAGACTGCAAAAAAACGAGTTAAAACAATTTTGCAGTAAGTGTTTAGCTACTGGGCAGGAAAGCAGACAACGAAAGACTCGACCCTAAGACAATATCGAGCTAATATTTCGAATAGAATCATGTATTTGCCCAACTGTGTGTGTGGTTTTTTTGTGTATGGGTGCGTGTGTGTATGTGTGTGTGTGTCTGTGAACTTTATCATCGCATTTGTACGTCACAGTTGGTTGTATCATTTGAACAATCATTTGGTGCTGCATGATTATAGCACACACAAATAGTGCCATAGGAGGAGTAACCAGTCAGTCAAAAAAACAAAATACTCACAGCACCAACAAGTTCACAGGTTACACACATAACATAAATTCATAAAAAAAGAAAAATAGTTTTTTAGCTGTCGCTATTTTCAAAATGACCTACAATTTTATTCTCACAACTCTGTTTCTCATCGACTGTCCTCTACCGTTGTTTACAGCCGAGGCCTCCACATCGTCAACATCATGCACCTCTTAATGTGCGTCTCTCATCGTAACTAGAGGCAGTATTGAAGCACCTCGTGTACCTGCACTGTCGGTGGAGAAGGCACATTTTTAGTACTCTACAACTGTCTTCGCTTAAATACTCGCTAAGAAACGGCTTTGCATTTTTGGGCAACACTCAAGAAATTCGACCGTTTCACACTACTATCGGACAGATACCATAGCATCCAGACGACTTAAGCAGCTGCAATTGCAAGATGCAGTTTTACGGATGTGTACACTTTGGGTACACTGCCAAAAAACTTGGCGTTAGTAATCAGAAAGACTTTGCCCAGGCAGCAAGACATAGTGGTAAAGAGTGCGGTATTTCTTTCAGTGTGTAGACGTTTGCATTGCATCTGTTCTGACGCTGAAACAAAATCTCCCATCCAGAAAGGTTTAACGGGGCATATGCATTTCTTGGCAATCAGATGCGTTCGGTTTCTGATGCGACATGTGTTTTAGTGAGCATAAAATGTGACACACACTCCCTCAAATCTCTCGCGTTTGTAATGCAGCACGTAGGAAGCCTATTCTCAGCGGCTACATAAGAAGAATTTACCGAAAATTCGCGGGAAACTAGTATAACTTTTCTAAAATATTCAAGCAAAATATGAGGCAAATGGAACGGACTAAATAGAGCTGATATCTCCGATTTGGGAATGTGGAGAGATTTGGGAACAACTCCAACATTTGCCTTACAGCCAAAGGAAATATCTGACAATCGTGGCTGGTGCCGCTGGTGTTTACCACATATTTCGTCTTTATACGCTTGCATACTTCATTTCCGCTCGTATTCGTAAAGTTCCTGCTGGACGATAGTCATCATGGTCATTTCTGCCTCACCGACCTCGTCATTGGTCACTGGTCAGCAGAATGACAAGCCTTACCTAGGTCTGAGGTGCAGGCTAAGCACTGGGATGCTGTTTCTGGACAGTCGCGACTTACAGATTTTCTAGTTGTCTCCCTTGGTGGATTAGCTGCAGTTGATTCTGAAATCAAGAAAAACTGCGAGAACACATATGTGCTAGGAAGCCAGCGGTTAGTAGTTGTGAAGTGGAGTACCTGGCAGTGTGATATTGCACGCCCCTTAGTTCCTCCTCTTCTTATTCTTAATGCTTCGTCTGAGCCGCAGAGTAGGCAACATGGTCCCAGACTTATGAAGTGAACACTGGGACGTTGACGTCTCTCAGGTCTTCTCACGGGAGGACGGCTCGTAACACCAACAGTTGGTGCTGGGTGAAAGGTTGGGTTTTTGAGGGAGGGGTAGTTTAGGTTTGTTAGGAGGAATGGAGGGGTAGGGTTTGTGGATGTGAGAACAGGCTGTCCTGGATAGCCACGGAGATCTTCCGTTGCACTGCCACGGCGCTGTTCTCATCGGAGAGAATCCGACGTTGGCGCTGAACCACGCGCTGAGCGGCCTTCCTCGACGCCGCTGACCCCTGTGCGCTGACAGCGTCGGGAGCGACCTGCTGGGCGGCCACTGGCATGGGGCAGGCGTTTCTTGTTTTTTTAGATCACCTTCATAGCTTCCAGCATTTCTACAGTGGCTTGGAGGTCCCCATCTGCGTGGCGGCCGTTCGAAGATGCCGCCAGGGCCGCTACCACTTGTGCGTGGACGATAAACAAGGGAGGCTTTTTCTTATTCGTCCTATTGTGCAGCTATACTGCAGCGTCGCCGAATCCTGCACGTCACAGACCTTCCTCGACTGTTACTTCGTCGCGGTAGCTCTGTCAGGAGCGGAGGGGTTTCTTTCATTGCTTTGGTGGCGGTGACCTCATCATCAGGGGCGCAGTGACGATGTGTGCAACCACTGCGCCTTTCAGCGCCCTGTTGTCGGTGACAATCGCTGTCATTAGCTCCAGCCGATTTCGTGCCTACGACAGTCCGCCATCTGATTGCACAGCGCTGTCTGTTCTGTGCCTTTGCACTCGATTCACAAAGAAGGGGCCGGCCAGGGTGGCCGAGCGGTTCTAGGGGCTTCAGTCTGGAACCGCGCGACCGCTACTGTCGCAGGTTCGAATCCTGCCTCGGGCACGGACCTGTGTGTTGTCCTTAGGATAGTTAGAATTAAGTAGTTCCAAGTTCTAGGGGACTGATGACCACAGCTGTTAAGTCCCATAGTGCTCAGAGCCACAAAGAAGGAACAGACATGCGATTGTCTTTTTGCTGCTTTTGTCGTTGATCAGCAAACTTAGTCAAACGAGCAGCTGATTGGCTCTTTCCTTAGGCGGCTTTGCCTGGCCTGCTTTCGTGCCTTTACCCATACTGGGGCGTGAAACAATGACAGATTTGCTTTGGGTCGTAAGAACGACACGCACAACAATTTGCTTTTTGTCCTCGCCACAGTACAAGCTCGCCGACTATGCAAACAGGATTTGCAGTGGGTGAAGGGGCTTTAGGATTTACACGAAATTTGGTTAAGAATACAAGATACCTGTTAGTAATTGTTTTAAGGCATCTTAAGCTTACATCCAAACGCGCCTTAGCCGCGCAGACAGGCTGTGAATGTGCTCACCGCGATAGAAAACCAGGTACAAGGCATGAAATTCGTGAGAGTTACACGGCAAATTAGCTAGAACGTACAGGGTGCTGTCAACGGCCGAATCAAACTTACACTAAATGCCGCCTCTAGACGGTGTTGCTTAGATTTACTTAGGCCGGATTTATAAGAAATCGAATGCAGTAAATCATAAGGGAAAGTAATTATAAAACCAGTATAAAGGGCCAGTGGCCGGCATCATATGCGATTGAAGTATAAAAACAAACACTTAATCTCAGAGGTTTACGCGCGAAAACAACGGCAGAAGCCGATCAAAGAAACAGAAAGAATTACGAACAATAAACATACAAATCACAATATAATTATCATGTAGTTGGCTAGTTTGGCAAACAGCTAAAAACAAGTAGGGTCTAATGCCGACTTACTAGAAACAGCTGGCCAGCTGTATTACGAAATATATACGTTTTCCGTAGATGTACCTTACCAAAAATGATCTGATGAAGGCCACAAGACCAACTAAAGCGAACAGTGAGGCTCCTTTTCGAGTCGGCTCTCGAATTCAATAAACAAGGTATTAAATGGTTAATCTGTTCTTTAATACCCACACATAAGTAGAATTAGACGCTATTCTAATAAAATACAAAGCACCAATGAATAAAATAAGGCTGGGAAGCACTGAATAGATAACACGCCAGATAAGTACCATACAGAAAAGTTTAAACAGTAAGCGTGGGCTTACATACGCAATCACCCAAGCGACGCTACCAAGTAACATGGTAAGTGGGAATCTAAATCCAATTACAATCCACGCTCACCGCAAATAGCGGATACATAACCAGAAAATCGGCTAAACACAGACTGGTAGAAAAGTACAAATGAGCGCCTTCGCTCACAGCAGAATATCAGAGCAACTGCCACAAATACTAGCTAGATCTGAAAGCAACCAGGGTGCTGTGGGTCATGCATCAGTTAAGAACTAAATTACTGCAAATTACAGAAAACGGTGCACCAGTAAGCCCACAATATAGGCACGCAGCGGTTCCCCGAGTAGGCTAGCGTCCTTCAGTGTTCGTGTAGTTTACAGTTAAATTCCAGCTGCCATGACAGCGCCACAAAGTAGGCCGCCGTCTCCCTGCTCTGTTTCGCCCAACGGAGCAATCACACGACATAGGCAAACCAAGACCTCCAACTGTCCACACTGCCGCCAGCAAGTTTCTTTACTTCTGCTTGCCACGCATGCACCCATACAACCGCCCGCCACAGTCTTCCAGTTTCCCAGCAAAGAGGCAGAGACATAGACACTATCGATAACTGAGCACCCACTACGTGGCGCACGCGTAGCACAAGCCCCACCCCCACCCCCTCTAGCTGGAACTAGAAGAGACGGGGGCTGTAAGGTGTAAGAGGATTCCACAGCATCCTGGTTCCCTGCGACGATCCTTAGATGGCTGATATGAGCACTGGTCAGTTTACCAGCGGGCAGGGCCCAGATCAGGAAACCCACTTGGGGAAGTCATTTGAATTATTCTTTACAGCCCCAGAAACCATGGAAACATCTCAGAAGTGACCTTCTGTCCCCTTGCTATGCGCCAAGAAGTTCTTCAAGTGAACTCGGTCTCCCGGCTGTGACGAGGTTCGACGCCTACCCTTGCTATGTCGGATAACCTCCTTCTGGTGCAACCTCCCTCTGGTGTGCAAGCCGGATCCTATTTCTTGCAGATTCCCAATTCCTCTTAATGACCTCTCCTGACTGATTTGACGTAGACCACCACGAATTCGTCTCCTGTGCCATCCTTTTCGTCTCAGAGCAGCAACATTCGTCCTCAGTTATTTGCAATCTCTGTCTTCTTCTACAGCTTTTACTTTCTACAGCTCCCTCTAGTGCCATAGATGTTATTTCCTGATGTGATAGCAGATGTCCTAGTTATTTCCTGATGTGATAGCAGATGTCCTAGGAATGTGTCTTTATTTTTCTTCAGTCTTGCTTTGACACACATCAAAAAACATTCAGCATCACCTCGGTTCCGAGAGTTCCGGAACCTGTACAGATAATTGGAATAGAGATCAACATAAACATTATTTCCGCCCTTGCTCATGAAGACCACACATTGCATGTTGTACCACCATATAGCGAGACTTTCCGAGGTGGTGGTCCAGATTGCTGTAGACACCAGTAACTGTTAAACCCAGTAGCAGGTCATTTTGCATTGATGCGTGCCTGTATTCGTCGTGCCATACTATCCACAAGTTAATCAAGGCACTGTTGGTCCAGATTGTCCCACTCCTCAACGGAAATTCGGAATAGACCCCTCAGAGTGGTTTGTGGGCCACGTCGTCCATAAAAAGCCCTTTTCAATCTATCTCAGACATGTCGATAGGGTTCTTGCCTGGAGAACATTCTGGCCGCTCTAGTCGAGCGATTTCGTTATCCTGAAGGATGTAATTTACAATATGTGCACGACGGGGGCGCGAATTGTTGTTAATGAAGTCGAATCCCTCGCCAATATCCTGCCGATGCGGTTGCACTATCGGTCGGAGGATGGCATTCATGTATTGTGCAGCCGTTACGGCGCCTTCCATGACTATCAGCAGCGCACATCGGCCCCACATAATGCCACCCCAGAACAGCATGGAACCTTCACCTTGCTGCACTCACTGGACAGTGTGTCTAAGGCGTTGCCGCCAAACACGTTTCCGACGATTGTCTGTTTGAAGGTATATCCGACACTCATCGGTGAAGAGAATGTGATGTCAATCCTGAGCGGTCCATTCGGCATGTTGGTCCCATCCGTACCGCGCTGCATGGTGTCGTGGTTGCAAAGATGGACCTTGCCATGGACGTCGGGAGTGAAGTTGCGCATCATGCAGCCTATTGTGCACAGTTTGAGTAGTAACACGACGTCATGTGGCTGCACGAAAAGCATTATTCAACATGGTGGCGTTGCTGTCAGGCTTCGTCCGAACCATAATCCATAGGTAGCGGTCACGTACTGCAGTAGTAGCCCTTGGGCAGCCTGAGCGAGGCATGTCATCGATAGTTTCTGTCTCTCTGTATCTCCTCCATGTCACTTTGGTTCACTCCGAGACGCCTGGACACTTCCCTTGTTGAGAACCCTACCTGGCACAAAGTAACAATGGGGACGCGACTGAACCGAGCTATTGGCCGTCTATGCAGGCTGAACTACAGACAACGCGAGCCGTGTACCTCCTTCCTGGTGGAATGACTGGAACTGACCGGCTGTCGAAACCCCTCCGTCTAATAGGCGCTGCTCATGCATTGTTGTTTACATCTTTGGGCGGGTGTAGTAACATCTCTGAAGAGTCAAAGGGACTGTGTCTGTGATACAATACCCACAGTCAACGTCTATCTTCAGGAGTTCTGGGAACGAGCGTGATGCAAAACTATTTTTGATGTGTGTATTTTCAACTGCAACGGGGAACTGCATCTCTGGTGCCTTTCCTAAAGCCATACTGATCGTTATTTAAGAGAACGCCAATTTTCGTTTCCATTCTTCTCTATAATATTCTTGTTAGCAACTTGGATGCACGAGCTGTTAAGCTGCTTGTGCGATAATTTTCGCATATGTCTGTCCTTGCTGTCTGCGGAAGTATGTGGATGATGTTTTTCCTGTAGCCTGATGGTATGTCGACAGTCTCATACTCGTACATTCTGCACACTACCGTAAATAATCGTTTTATTGCCACTTCCTACAATGATTTTAGAAATTCCTATGAAATGTTAACTATCCGTTCTGCCTTATTTTATCTTAAGCCATCCAAAGATCTCTTAAATTCTAGTACTAGATCCCCTACCTCTCTCCCCTGACGAATCCTGTTCCATGTTCCATCACGCCATGAGACAAGTCTTCCCCTAAGAGAGGCCTTCAATGTCCACTTTCCACCTACCCGCTCTCTCCACTGCATTTAACAGTGGAACTCCCACTGCACTCTTAATGTTACCACCTTGCTTTTCATTTGACTGCATGCTGAGTCAGTCTTTCTGGCACTCATTTCTTTTTTGATTTCTTCATATTTATCAAGTAGCAATTTCACCATCGCTTCCTTGTACTAGCCGTTTGTCTCATTCTTAAGCTACTTGTATTTCTGTATTCCTGAATTTCCCTTAACATTTTTGTACTTCCTTCTTTTAGGTCACTGGAGTGTTTCCTCTGTTACCCATGGTTTCTTCGCAGTTACATTCATCGTAGCTATGTTACTCTTTCCAACTTATATGATTCGCCCTTTTACGGATGTCTATTCCGCAACTGAACTGTCCACTGAGCTACCGTACTGTCTATAGACTCAGAGAACTTCAAGCGTATCCCTTCATTCCTTAGTGTTTCCGCATCCCACTTCTGTGCGCACTTATTCTTCCTGACTAGTCTCTCAATCTTTATCACTATTAAATTGTGTTATGATCCTATACCTATTCCTGGGTACGCCTTACAATCCAATACGTAATCTAATTGGACTGCTATGGCAAGTATACCTCCTACTCTTGTGATTCTTGAACAGGGTATTCGCTATTCTTCCTCCACTCTCATGCCCACTACCAAGTCCATATTCTCCCGCAACCCTTTCTCGTAGTTCTTCCCTACAACCGATTTTCCAATTCCCCAAGACAGTGAGTTTTGCATCTATCTTTATGTACTGAACAACCCTTCCAGTATCCTCATATACTTTCTCTATCTTTTCATCTTCTACTTGTGATGTCGGCATGTACACCTGAACTATTGTTGTTGATTTTGGTTTGCTGGCGCTTCTGAAAAGAACAACCCTATCACCGAAACTGTTCACAGTAATTCGCTCTCTGCTCTATCTACCTATTCATAATGAAGCCTACTCCCGCTTAACACTTTCTGTTTCTGTTGATATTACCCTACACTAGTCTGACCAGAAATATTTTTCTTGTTTCCATTTCACTTAACTGACCGCTCCCCCCTATACCTAGATTGAATCTTAGCGTTTCCCTGTTCTAAACTCTTTACTACTTTTAAACTTATGACGTTCTAAGTCCCGAATCGTAGAACGTTACCCTTTCGTCGGTTATTCAATCTTTTTTTCATAGTTAGTCCCCCTATGGCATTCCCCTCCCAGAGATCTGCACGGAATCTTTTACCACTTCAGAGATTTTGCAATTACATGTCATATGTCCTGTGGATGCACATTGTCTTTAATGCAGTGATTTGCATTGCCTTCTGCATCCTCATGCCGTTGATCATTGCCTATTCTTTCGGTCTTTGGGGGCCATTTCCCCACCCGAAGGGCTAGAGAGTGCTCTGCACCTCTGTCTGCTCCTCCGCCCTCTTTGACATGGCGTTGGCAGAATGTGGGTGACTTCTTGTGCCGGTAGTCTTCAGCTGCCATTGCAGTGGCTAGGTCGAACCCAGGGTCCAGGACGTTTTGATTACTAGTCACAGAAGCTGCCTCTAGACCACAAGTGCAGTCTTAATGACCTATGGATAGTTCTTTTTAGAAAGGAGTTCATTAGTCAACCATATGTTGAAAAGAAGAGAGGTAACAGGGTTCAAAATGACTCTGAGCACTATGGGACTTAACATCTGTGGTTATCAGTCCCCTAGAACTTAGAACTACTTAAAGCTAACTAACCTAAGGACATCACACACATCCATGACCGAGGCAGGATTCGAACCTGCGACCGTAGCGATCACGCGGTTCCAGACTGAAGCGCCTAGAGCCGCTCGGCCACACCGGCCGGCAGTTAACAGGGAATGCGAGCATAAGTTTCGAGTGTGTGGTCATATGAGTCTCATGCACAGCCATGTTGAAGGCAATTTTAAACCACCCACTGGATTCACCTAACTTCATCTGGAACTTCCCATGGTAGATGACCAAAGCAGATTTAATATTGCGGATCACATGTTCCGCAAAGGGTAATAGGGCATGCTGATTACCTGAGAAATAGCGGTGGTAAAGCAAAATCTTTGAAAATCAGGGACGGAAAGTTGGCGCATTGCCAGTAACCAGAATTTTTTGGATCCAAAAGATCGAGAAATTATGATTAAGATGCTATGTGGTCATACGCATAGTACCTGCCCTACTCAGTTGTAGCCAGAAATAATTACCTCTTTTAGTATGTGGTAGGGTAGGGGACCTATGTAATCGATGAACACCTTTCACATAGTGTACTCTTCCCTATTTGAGCTAAGCATCATTAGCCTCTTACTGGAGTTACGTTTCGGTCTCAGACATTCCTCGTACTCGTCCTCAAGGATCGGTGTCCTACTTTTCGGCTAATCCACGGAATAGCCACAGAATCTCTCCGAGGACTGCCCCACACATCTCGCTTTGCAGGAGATCCCCTGGCTCAGATTCGTGTTGAAACAGTTGTAGATGTTCCTTTCAAAGCCTAGACTGATTGAGATTAAAATTAATTTACATTTTCTTTTTTTTTAAACCGTTTGAAGAGCCATAAGTGGCAACTCGTTCTTAAGGTTTTGGGGAGAGTATTTCTTTCAATTATTGTGAGGTCAAATTGGTTTAATTAGGAAGTGTCTTGCCTCATTATCTTACAACTTTGAATTATTACTCATTTCTTACTTGTGCCTTGGGGCCTTTTATCAGTGGCTTAAACCAATTATCTGTAAAAAAAGAAAAAGAAAAATAGTCTAGTTCCTCATTCTTTGACGTGATTAACATTGTTCAAACGGTTCAAATGGCTCTGAGCACTATGGGACTTGACTGCTGAGGTCATCAGTCCTCTTGAACTTAGAACCACTTAAACCTAACTAACCTAAGGGCATCACACACATCCATGCTCGAGGCAGGATTCGAACCTGCGACCGTAGCGGTCGCGCGGTTCGAGACTGTAGCGCCTAGAACCGTTCGGCCACTACGGTCGGCGATTAATATTGTATTCCTTTTATTAGTGTAATGTGTTCTGTAAAGAAATATGAAACGTCAAACGAAAAATGTTGCAATTATCGTGCGTCCGCCCTTCTATGTGTCCTTTTCCTTTCCCATCTTATGTATGGGGATTTCAATCATCCATCGGAACACAATGTTCCACCCACAGCAAGAGCTTCCAGAACAGTTCTGCTTGGCTTCCCATGAGTCATGGGGCAGATAACATGAAAAATTACCTAATAAGTAAAGTAGAAGGTAGCCACTCGGTCACGTCCACCAACTCGTTTATTAATGACACAGGTTAAGTTCGCGATCCTCTAAACCATAGACCACAGGTAGTTGGGTATTTTGTTAAATAATTTCCAATCATATATCTGGCCTTGCACTGTAAAGTCGGACATTCTTCGCTTTTCGACCTGCCCAGAAACAGAATCCCCATCCCGACCTTCGTTCTCCTGCCATCTGAGCAAGCTACTCTAGAGTTGCAAGGGGATGCTCTTGCCACGCAGTTCTTCAATTGCAGCCTTCTGTTTAGGGTCTGTATTGATTTATGTGTAGTCTTGCGCTCGATTACCTAAATAATTGAGCTGAAACTAGATTCTGTACAACTGAGTACTGACACTACGCTGCAAGGAGGCTGCCACACACTGAACAGTCGTCACCTACCTCGCCCTCACTATTACGTGTAATGATAAGACTGCAACCCAGCGTGCCTCACAAGTGCCGCCCCAGCACTGCAACACTGCTCTCTGTTTCCTCGCCGCAGATTACGGTAGGTAGGCTTTCGTGAGATACGATATCCCCAAAACATCTTGTAACACGCCCGCGAAGAAAGGGGGTAGATATGCAGTACTAATAAAAGCTAGTCTTTAGCACTCGAGACTGTAAACACTCCCTAGACACAGGAACGGGGGTGGATATTTAACTACCGAGTGCCTAAACCCATGTACCTGGTCCTTCCTGCGGCAGTTGATCTGCTGCTCTCTGCAATGCTTGCTACGATGTGTCCTGTAATAACTACTGTCTAGCAGGGAGAGGAGCCACTCGCACCAACAATACCAAGTTGTTCTGGCAGAATTCACTGTATTCTGTTAAACACTCGCACAGGGTGGATCTGCACTGTTCACAATTAACATTATAGCACAATGGACGTGATGAGTTTTGTACTCCAAGTAAGTGTCCGTTGTGACGTATAAGGTTGCTGTCTAAATGATGGCATCCAAAGCAAAAGCACGGTGCATAGAACACAAAATAATCACTGTTTCACTCGCAGACTAAACATTTGCGGGCCTATGTTTATATGAACTTTTCTCTTTAGTTTTACTTATAGTATAACATATTAAAATATTTGCATACCTTCGTGAATCGCCCTGTATAATATACCATATGGGAAGACATACACCACTATATGGCAGTTAACCATTATGAAGAGGACAACAGGAAACGTCAGCAGTTTAATTGCCTTAGTATTTTATAATGAAGTGGACAAATACCCAAAATCATACTATTCAGAGTCATTTGCAAGTCACCGAATTGCGCCCTATTGTGTATTAGAGAGTTCCATCGTCTTAGCAGCGTGCATTCTGGCTTTCCTTGCGTGATGAGAGCAGTAATTGGTTCCTGTAGAACTTCAACACACTTGTCCCCCGTTATTTTTTCTCACAGAGATCGTACCAATTCTCTGAGATGCTGCTACACGTTCGTCAGACGTATAATAGGTCCACCATTATCCTTTTCTTCCACAAGATAGCACTGTATATATGGGCTCACCTGAGTGGCCCTTTAAGGCAGCGGCCCTGGATATTTTCCTACGGCTTCAAAAAGAGTCCATATCATAGGTATGAATGGTGATTGTTCTGTCCCACATATCCAACAAAACAAGATCCACTCATAACTATAATTCTGTGGGTGCATTGGCTGTATGATGTACAGCCAACGTCCGAACTCCTACGGGAATGAGAAATAGGAGAGTAGGGGAGTTGCACCAGTGGTCGAGGGGTAGCCTTTTTGGATCATAATCAAAACGTCTTCGGTCCCGAGTTCGAATCACGCCGCTGATCGAATTTTGATAAGCAATCAGCATTGGTGACCGAAGACTTCCGGCATAAGAAGTCACCTTTATTCTACCAACAGCCTTGTCAAAGAGGGCGGAGGAGCGGACAGAGGTTCAGAGAACTCTCTTGTCCTAGGGGTCGGAAATTGCCCCTAAAGGCAGAAGAATCAGCAATGATCAACGGCATGAGGATGCAGAAGGCAAAGGAAACCACTGAATTAAAGACACGTAATGTGTATCCACAGGACATGTGACCTGTAACTAAAGAAGTGCCATGATGATCTCTTCATTGGCAAAAGATTCCGGAATAGGCCTCCATTCGGATCTCCGGGAGGGGACTGCCAAGAGGAAGAATACCACGAGAAAAAGGTTAAATAATCAACGGAAGGATAACGTTCTATGAGTCGGGGTGTGTAATGTCAGAAGCTTGAACGTGGTACGGAAACCAGAAAATCTGAAAAGGGAGATACAAAAGCTCAATCTAGTATAGTAGGGGTCAGTGAAGTTAACTGGAAAGAAGACAAGGATTTCTGCTCATACGAGGATAGGATAATATCAACAGCAGCTGTAAATGGTATAACGGGAGTAGGATTCGTTATGAATAGGAAGGTAGGGCAGAGAGTGTGTTACTGTGAACAGTTCAGTGACAGGGTTATTTTTATCAGAATCGACAGCAAACCAACACCGACAACGATAGTTCAGGTATACATGCCGACGTCGCTAGCTGAAGATGAAGAGATAGAGACAGTGTATGAGGTCATTGAAAGGGTAATACTGAATGTAAAGGGGGATGAAAATCTAATAGTCATGGGGGTAATGGAATGCAGTTGTAGGGGAAGGAGTAGAAGAAAAGGTTAGAGGAGAATATGGGCTTGGGACAAGGAATGAGAGAGGAGAAAGACTAATTGAGTTCTGTAACAAGTTTCAGCTAGTAACAGCGAATACCCTGTTCAAGAATAACAAGAGGAGGAGATATACTTGAAAAGGCCAGGAAATACGGGAAGATTTCAGTTAGATTACCTCACGGTCAGACAGAGATTCCGTATCAGATACTGGATTGTAAGATGTGCCCAGGAGCAGATATAGACTCAGATCACAATAGAGTAGTGATGAAGAGTAAGCTGAAGTTTAAGAAATTAGTCAGGAAGAATCAATATGCAAAGAAGTGGGATACGGAAGTACTAAGGAATGATGAGATACGCTTGAAGTTATCTAAGCCTATAGATACAGCAATAACTAATAGCTCAGTAGGCAGTACAGTTGAAGAGGAATGGACATCTTTAAAAAGGTCATCACAGAAGATGGAAAGGAAAACATAGGTACAAAGAAGGTAACTGCGAAGAAACCAATGGAAACGGAAGAAATACTTCAGTTGGTTGATGGACGGAGGAAGTACAAAAATGTTCGGAGAAACTCAGGAATAGAGAAATACAAGCCGCTAAGAAATGAAAATAAATAGGAAGTGCAGGGAAGCTAAGAGGAAATGGCTGCAGGAAAAGTGTGAAAACATCGAAAAAGAAATGATTGTCGGAAGGACAGAATCAGCATACAGGAAAGTCAAAACAACCTTCGGTGACATTAAAAGCAAGGGCGGTAACATTAAGAGTGCAACTGCCACTTTTAAATGCAGAGAAGAGAGCGGATAGGTGGAAAGAATACATTGAAAGCCTCAATGAGGGGGAAGATTTGTCTGATGTGATAAAAGCAGAAACAGGAGTCGATTTAGAAGAGATAGGGGATCCATTGTTAGAATCAGAATTTAAAAGGGCCTTAGAGGACTTAAGGTCAAATAAAGCTGAAGGGATAGATAACGTTCCATCATAATTTCTAAAATCATTGGGGGAAGTGGCAATTCACGTTGGTGTGTAGAATATCTGAATCTGGCGACGTACCATCTGACTTTCGGAAAGCATCATCCACACAATTCCGAAGACGGCAAGAGCTGAAAAGTGCGAGAATTATCGCACAATCGGCTTAACACGTCACACATCAAGTTGCTTACAAGAAAAATAATACAGAAGAATGGAAAACAAAATTGAGGATGTGTTAGGCGACGATCAGTTTGGCTTTAGTAAAAGTAAAAGTTCGAGAGAGGCAGTTCTGATATTGCATTAAATAATGGAAGCAAGACTAAAGAAAAATCAAGTAACTTTCATCGGATTTGTCGACCTGGAAAAAGTGTTCGACAAAGTAAAATGGTGCAAGATGTTCGAAATTCTGAAAAAAGTAGGGGTAAGGTATAGGGAGAGACGGGTTACACACAATACGTGCAACAATCAAGAGGGAATAATAAGAGTGAACGACCAAGAACGAAGCACTCTTATTAACAAGAGTGTAAGACAAAGATGTAGCCTTTCGCCCGTGCTATTCAATGTGTATGTCGAGGAAGCAATTATGGAAATAAAAGAAAGGTTCAAGAGTGGAACTAAAATTCATGGTGAAAGGATATCAGTGATACGATTCGCTGATGACATTGCTATCCTGAGTGATAGTGCATAAG
Source organism: Schistocerca cancellata (assembly GCF_023864275.1). Classification (NCBI taxonomy): domain Eukaryota; kingdom Metazoa; phylum Arthropoda; class Insecta; order Orthoptera; family Acrididae; genus Schistocerca; species Schistocerca cancellata. The sequence goes on along the minus strand of NC_064628.1, from coordinate 455,977,113 downwards.
AATTACATGATCCGTTGTACGAAATGAACAGTCTAATGAGTACACAGTATGGATTGAGAGTAAATCTAAGAAATACGAAGGTAATGAGAAGTAGTAGAAATGAGAACAGCGAGAAACTTCACATGAGGATTGATGTTCACGAAGTCGATGAAGTTAAGGAATTCTGCTACCTAGACAGTAAAATAACCAATGAAGGACGGAGCAAGGAGGACATCAAAAGCAGACTAGCTATGGCAAAAAAGGTAATCCTGGCCAATAGAAGTCTACTAATATCAAATATCGGCCTCAATTCGAGGAAGAAATTTCTGAGAATGTACGTCTGTATGGTAGTGAAACATGGACTGGGGGAAAACCGGAACAGAAGAAAATCGAAGCATTTGAGATGTGGTGCTACAGACGAATGTTGAAAATAAGGCAAGGAATGAGGAGGTTCTACGCAGAATCGGAGAGGAAAGGAATATGTGGAAAACACGGAGAAGGGACAGGATGATAGGACATATGTTAAGACATGAGGGAATGGTTTTAATGGTATTAGAGGGAGCTGTAGAGGGCCAAAACTGTAGAGGAAGACAGAGATTGGAATACATCCAACAAATAATTGAGGACGTAGGTTGCAAGTGCTGCTCTGAGGTGAAGAAATTAAAAAAAATACAAAAAAAAGGGGATTAATGGTTGGGAGTCGTTGCAGTGCGACAAGCGGGAATTTAGGTCTGAAGGAAACTGTGTCCGAATGGCATTGCCGCTTCACGCTGCTATCGTAGCGCTGCGAGAGTTGCCTTGTTGCCCATCAGCGTCATGTGAGTACTCGCGTGCGTCGCATCGTTGTTTGTTCCTCGGCGTGACTCAGTTTCGACGCGGCGTTGTCTTGCGCCGTGATATCGTCCATTGTTCTCAGGAACATTCCATGCATAGATACCGCCAGTTTTAGTTTCGACTTCTCCACACGGGCCGGCCGAAGTGGCCGTGCGGTTAAAGGCGCTGCAGTCTGGAACCGCAAGACCGCTACGGTCGCAGGTTCGAATCCTGCCTCGGGCATGGATGTTTGTGATGTCCTTAGGTTAGTTAGGTTTAACTAGTTCTAAGTTCTAGGGGACTAATGACCTCAGCAGTTGAGTCCCATAGTACTCAGAGCCATTTCATTTCTCCACACGGCATGTGCGGATAAGTTCGTTAGAAATTCATGATTGGCTTGTAGATGCAATCAGGGTTACTTCAGGAAAGGTTCACACTGCTTCCTTCCTTCGATGCTGAATCGTATAAGTTTTATGTTAAATTTCTACATCCGCTTCAGACTGACACGGTCCTTTTGTGGCATCACTCATTGTGATGGTTCTAATAAGATGGTGATTCTGGTGAATGTGGTGGTGGAATATACGAATGGTAGGGTGTTTAACCTTTCGCCCGAAGCTGATGACAGTTTCCTCAAGACCGTCTTGCTTCCATTTGAGGACATGAGGAATATGTGGAGGTAACGCTGGTCCACTTAACTTTGTTTGAAGGTTTGGTAAAACGGAATTCACCTCTCATTTGCACGTGTGTGGATACTGGGTACGTACAATTTACACAGGATAAGAAGGGGCCTGTTTCACATGTTATGAGAGTGATCACCTCCATGCAAATTGCACATGTCGTGTCACGGTCTAAAAATCCTCTTACGAACAACGTAGAAAGCGAATCTGGTTCCTCAAGTGACAGATATTGGGTCTAACGAAGTTACGGAGGGCAGCACGAGCCATTACTTAATGGTCCTAGCGCATTTCCGTTAAAGTCGCAAAGGGACTTTGCCATATAGCTATCGCCCCGAAGCCACCTCCACTTCAAAACAAATATAGACGGACCCAAGATAGTGAGCATTCAGATGATTCTCCACTCTATTGAAAAGGTTTAGTTGGAGGAGGCCTCACCCCTCCCCAGGATGATACCAGATGCTGTTCAAAGTTCGAAAGCGGCCATCACCCGTCCGAAGTATCTCCCGAGACATAGACGGCCTCTTCGGATTTGTGTGAGGATAAACCTGTTCCAGAGCTCCATCCTGTATCGAGTGGAAGACGTGGTGATGGTAAACGACGAACCGTCAGTGTGTTGCCTCCTGTCGCCTTCCCGCAAAGCCGCAACAAACAGCATTTCAACCAGAGCGTGCAACATCGCGAAACAAGAAAAAAAAAATAAAAAAAAATGGAAAGAGCATGGAAGAAAGGTATCCTATCCTTTAAATTCGGATTTATCAATTAACTCTGTCATGGACTGTGATACACTGTAACGTGGACAAGTCATTTTGATTTTTGTAAGTTATCGAAGTGCTCATCAGAGAGAGAGAGAGAGAGAGAGAGAAAGTTATTCTTGGGTTAATCTTTGGTCTTGCTGTGGCACAGTCTTTGCCTCTGCGCAGTCTGATACACCCTTAGTTGAAGTGTTGAGTTGATTTGTGATCGTATTTGTTAGATGAAGAAGGATTTATTGTAAAGGGCACTGAAGATGAATAAGATGAATGTATTGGAAAGCGAAGAAAATATAAATTTTGATTAATGTTATTATTTCTGAAGAGAAGACGTTTGAGGTAAGACTGCTAATTTTTAAAATAATTAATGTTAGATAGTTAAATTGCTTAGAGAAAGACCATCCCACTTCCCTGAGTCGTGCATTAAGACATCAAATATTAAGCTGAGTGGTTTTTATAGAAATTTTCTGTTAAAGTTGTATCCTTTTCAAATTATCATTCACTTTGTTAAGCCTAGTATTGTTCATATCGATGTTATATGTGAAGATCACGTAAAATTGTACTCAGTCGTTTTTAATACATACTTCACTGTAAAGTCGTTGTCTTTGAATATCGTTCCACGGGAACAGATAGTATCCCCACCTAGCTTTTTACCATTTCGCATCACCACATTGCACCATGTGGTAAGCAACAGTTTGAATATTTATTTATCAATAAAAATCCATCTCAGTCGCTGCCTGCTTGTTGTTTACTGTTGTGCTTTCGAGAAACGTGCAATAACGTTGTCAAGACGTGAGGTAAGTGGAAATTTTGATTAGGGTCAGATAATAGTTTTAATTCAATTTCTCATTTAATATAAAGACAAACTGTATTCAGACTAGTTACAGTTCAATTCCAACTAGGTTCTGTTTAGCCAAAAGTTTGTGTACGAGTTTAATTTGGATAACAGTTTGTAGACGCATACTATTGGTAATAAGTAGAATTTTATAGAATGGCAGGTAATGTTGGGCTAAATTTCATACAGAAACACATAGTGTGCAGGTTTCAACACGACGTTAAAGGTCACTTGCGAGTTTTGGCAGTAACTCGCAGCACGCGTACACTGGTGCGACTGTCTAGCGCCGAGCCAAGTCGGGCGGGTTGCGTCACCGACTCGCTAGGCGCTCAGCGGGCAGTGCGGCACTATGTTTTCGAATTTTTTCACACTGTTGCATCCTTGAGCTTTCTTTCATTGAATATGAAAAAAATTACCTCCGCTCTTAGACTTGCGGCGCTGTGACAGTTTATTTACGATTCAAGTGTAGACGTGATATTTTTACAGGAAGTGTTGTTTGAATGGCTTTTCTACTTTTTTATTATGGCCCGTGAATAATCTACTTGTACTGCATTATATATTTCGAATTTTTTTATAATGGTCATGAGATAGGCTACGCTTTTTGTGATCTTACTTTAATTCTTCTTTATGCCCCATTCAGGATCTGCCCGCTCCTCAATTCGAACGCGCTTTTACGAAGAGGATATAGTTATTTATTTCGTAAAATTCCGCAGAAACTTCAGTTAGGCGGATATTTTATCGCATCCTGTGGCTCAGTCCTTCCCAGTTTTTCAATAAGGAACTGGACGATGTGGTGCGCACTTTGCAAATATGCGATGCATGGATCTTACACTATCCCACTCTCTTCAGGTATACGCGTTTGACAGCTATTTCCAGCAGCAGACTCGATCGTTTTTATCCTTCTGACTCTTTATGTGGACGACTCTTAATGATACACGTGCTATCCTCTTGTTTCACTGATCACTGTGCCTAGCTGTATTCTTAAACCATATGCCACAACATCGACAACGGTATCGCCTCCCCTGGATGTTGAACACATCTCACTTAAAGCACCGTTCCCTAAAGATTATCGTTCCAGAGATTTGGGCCCGTAGTTTGCGTTTGCACCCCCTTTATCCTTCTCTTGTGGAATGATTGTCAGGGCATGCAAAGCCATTTCTCCGGAAAGCTTTAATGCATTACGGCGCTGAGCGGGCGAGAGACCTCCGGCAGAGCCAGGAATTTTATTATTCCATCTTGAGACAACTTTATGCAGGTGCCAGACAAGCTCGCTTATGGTTAATGGATTCTCCAGGCGAAGAGACAACAAATGGAGGAACTCAGGCTAGTATCAAAATCCTGCGCCTTCCTACATGATTAACTGATCTCCTTATATCACCTTAACTGGTTGCGGGCGCGTCGAAAATGAGCGTGTATCGCGTCCCTCACTCACACCGATTGTCATATACTGATGTCCCTACGTGGCAGTTTCAGAGCGATCTGTAATTACTTTACCGACCATTATGACAGTCGTGTTACTGATACAACTGTCAATGATGCATTTACTTCTCTCCAGACTTGCGTAGTTACTCCTGGAAAGTTGCACAAGTCACACCAATATTAAAGGGAGGTAGTAGGAGTAATCCACTAAATTATAGGCCCATATCATTAATGTAGGTACGCAGCAGGATTTTGGTGCATATATTGTGTTCGAAAATTAGAAATTACCTCGAAGAGAACGGTCTATTAACACACGGTTATAAGACGTGTGTATTTCTATTGTCTATTGTCAAAACCACAATTTATGAAAGATGTTTATATTTTATTAATAGGATTAATATTTGTCATTTAGGAAATAATTGTGGTAGCAGGGAATGTCTGCACCAAAGTATTGTTGGTGGGAGAGACCGCACATTGATATAATTTTAAAAAGGGCGGGAGAGAGCGCGTATGGATACATTTTAAGAAGAGAGCGGGAAAGAACGCACATTGATACATTTTGTAATGGTAGCAGGGATTGTCTGCACCAGAAAGTATTGTTGGCCGGAGATGGTTCAAATGGCTCTGAGCACTATGCGACTTAACTTCTGAGGTCATCAGTCGCCTAGAACTTAGAACTAATTAAACCTAACTAACCTAAGGACATCACACACATCCATGCCCGAGGCAGGATTCGAACCTGCGACCGTACCGGTCGCAAGGCTCCAGACTGTAGCACCTAGAACCGCACGGCCACTCCGGCCGGCGTTGGTGGGAGAGACCGCGCTTTAGCGTTCGTAGGAAGTCAGTAGTAAGCGAGATGTGAAGCGAGTCGGTAGCAGGTCTGAAGCGAGAGGTTGAGAGGAGCGGTGTGCCTGCCAGCCACCAGCTATGATTTACAAGAGATTATAAACGGATGTACAGAGACATCAACTAACTATTGTCATAATAGGAACTAATATTATTGAATTAATTTTTTTTTGAGAAACTCAAGACTACTGAAGGTATGTTTGCGCAATTCTAGTTGTAAGATTATTGTAAAAAGTAACCCCATTTGAACGTTTGTAAAATCATTTCATTACCAACAGTAAATATTTGAAGAATCGCTTTCAGAATATAATTAATTTTTGCCAGCAATATTGCATTACTGATTATAATCCATTCCAAAAACCATCAACGTAAAACTTTGCAAAATTTTATTGTTGTCAAGAAAAAGTTTAACTATGAATTACGTAACTTCAGTCAAATTAATTAAAGAATAACGTCAGCTCTGCTATTAAAGAATAACGTCATCTTTGGTAATAAATACAGCCACTTATTATGGCAGCCCACCAGCAGCTAATAGAGTATAGTAAAACAGAGTAAGTATATTCATGTCGCAGTTCGATGTAGTAGTCAGATGGCGATACAGTAACAGTAAAAAAGGTAAGGAACACTTTTGGGTTATTGCAGGTAACGACTGAGGGCCACGACGACGACACATTCTATATTTCGTCGAAATAATCAGCAAATCACTTTTAATAAGCAGCATTTAAATTTGTATGCGAAGATTGCACTTATTATAATTGAGAAAGAGAATTAATTTCAAAGGGAAGATTTCATTTGTTATTATTAAGCAAGAGATAGAAATCCTAAGGGAAGGTCTCATAGGTTATTCTAGAAGGGAAGGTTGCGTAACAAAAGAGATATAGAGGAGACGGGAAGGTTTCACGGTCAACACGGATTTAGAAAACATCGTTCCTGTGAACCACAATCATCCCTTTACTCACATGAAGTTTGAGTGCTATTGACAAGGGATTTCAAATTGATTCCGTATTTCTAGATATCCAGAAGGCTTTTGACACTGTACCACACAAGCGGCTTGTAGTGAAATTGCGTGCTTATAGAATATCTTCTCAGTTATGTGAGTAGATTCGTGATTTCGTGTCAGAGAGGCCACAGTTCGTAGTAATTGACGTAAGTCATCGAGTTCCCTAAGGTAGGGTTATAGGCGCTTTCCTGTTCCTTATCTACATAAACGATTTAAGGAGACAATCTGAGCAGCCGTCTTAGGTTGTTTGCAGATGATGCTGTCGTTTATCGATTAGTCAGGTCACCAGAAGATCCAAACAAATTGTAGAATGATTTAGAAAAGATATCTCCATGGTATAAAAATTGGCAATTGACCATAAATAACGAAAAGTGTGAGGTCATCCACATGAGTGCTAAAAGGAATCCGTTATACTTCGATTACACTATAAATCAGTCAAATCTGAAGGCCATCAATTCAACTAAATACCTACTAATTACAATTACGAACAACTTAAATTGGAAGGAACACAAAGAAAATATTGAGGGGAACACTATCCAAAGACTGCGTTTTATTGACATGGCACATAGAAAATGTAGCAGATCTACTAAAGTGACTGCCTACACTAAGCTTGTCCGTCCTCTTGTAGAATACTGCTGTGCAGTGTGTGATCCTTACCAGATAGGATTGACAGAGTACATCGAGAAAGATCAAAGGAGGCAGCACGTTTTGTATTATCGCGAAATTGGGGAGAGAGTGTCACTGAAATGATAGGGGATTTGGGGTGGACATCATTAAAATAAGGGCGTTCTTCGTTGGGGCAGAATCTTCTCACGAAATTTCAATCAGCAATTTTCTCCTCCGAATGTGAAAATATTTTGTTGACAACGACCTACGTAGGGAGAAACGAACATCATAATAAAATAAGGGAAAGCAGAACTCACACAGAAATATATAGGTGTTCGTTTTCTCCGCGCGCTCTACGAGATTGGAAAAACAGAGAGTTATTGTGAAGGTGGTTCTATGAACCCTCTGCCAGGCACTTAAAAGGGATTTAAATAGTATCCAGATAGATGCAGACATTACATGATGAATTTCTAAGCGGCTTTACGCTAAATGATACATATCGCCTTATGGTTGGTTCACCATTTCAGAAATTCCTAAGGAATTTTATGTACATTTTCGGCCTCTCATAGGTGATACAATTACGTCACTGGAAAGATTTGTTTACTGACCCTTTCAAGGCTGATAAAATCGTTTTAATTCCGATGACAACCGGATGTCCAGACTTCGATAAATTCCGCCCGGTCACGCTATTTCATTTCGATTGCAAAACTGTCGTCTGGGCTGTTAGTAGCCGTTTGTCGATATTGCTAGATAAAATTCTTGCTGTTCAACAGAGCTGTGTGCGGGAGGGGGGAAGGTTCTTGATTTCTGTACTCGAATGCCGGGACGTTGTCTCGGTGGCTGCAGCGACTTCTTTTTCTGGAGCCTTACTTTTTATTGACCCTAACAAGGCATTTGACCGGGTCAGTCACAGCTTCTTGAGGCGACTGATCTCAGTCATAAATAGTGTCACGTATTATACAATCTCTTCACTGGTATTCAAGCATCTGTCGTAGTCAATGGACAGCTTAGTCCACAGGTCACCATCGGACTGGGCCTATCGCATGGATGCCCCCTGTTCATTTCGCTTTTAGTCTTTTCCCTAGAACTTCTGCTTCACCATATTGATCAGTTAAGTGGCTGGAAGATACTGGACAGGCGCTTCTCGGTACGAACGTACATGGATGATGTTATGGTATTGCTACGTCATATCCGTGATACAGTCTTGCTCAAGGATATACTCGATTTCTTTGGTTCTCTCTCTCGAACCTGCATTAATGAACGGAAATGTACCCTGTATCATAGCGGGGTTTGCATCAAATTATCATTACATGGGCAATGGTGGTTGATTGCCACAAATCGTTGGGGATTACCGTGGATCGATGACCGATGAAAATGGCTGCACTCAATTGCCGAGAGGTGACTGATCGAATTCAAGAGCCAATTCGTGAACAGGAATACCGTTTCCTTAGCCTTCTTCACAGAGTACGGATCTCAGATTTCTACGTTTTCAGTAAGGTGTACTATTTTGCAGAATATTCTCGCTCCCCGTGATGATGGTGCGCAAACTGATGCAACTATCCGGTCGTTTACTTGGGAAAAGTTTTATTTTTCGACTTAGGTATGAAGTGGTAGCGAGGACCCACCTCCTTAGAGGGCTGGGACTTTTCAATATCAATGTCTTGTTTATGCAGCACCACGTTTTAACACGTACTCGAGATTCTCATTCCATTTTTTTTTTCATCAGTCTACTGACTGGTTTGATGCGGCCCGCCACGAATTCCTTTCCTGTGCTAACCTCTTCATCTCAGAGTAGCACTTGCAACCTACGTCCTCAATTATTTACTTGACGTATTCCAATCTCTGTCTTCCTCTACAGTTTTTGCCCTCTACAGCTCCCTTTAGTACCATGGAAGTCATTCCCTCATGTCTTAGCAGATGTCCTATCATACTATCCCTTCTCCTTATAAGTGTTTTCCACATATTCCTTTCCTCTCCGATTCTGCGTAGAACCTCCTCATTCCTTACCTTATCAGTCCACCTAATTTTCAACATTCGTCTATAGCACCACATCTCAAATGCTTCGATTCTCTTCTGTTCCGGTTTTCCCACAGTCCATGTTTCACTACCATACAATGCTGTACTCAAGACGTACATCCTCAGAAATTTCTTCCTCAAATTAAGGCCGGTATTAGATATTACTAAACTTCTCTTGGCCAGAAATGCCTTTTTTGCCATAGCGAGTCTGCTTTTGATGTCCTCCTTGCTCCGTCCGTCATTGGTTATTTTACTGCCTAGGTAGCAGAATTCCTTAACTTCATTGACTTCGTGACCATCAATCCTGATGTTAAGTTTCTCGCTGTTCTCATTTCTACTATGTCTCATTACCTTCGTCTTTTTCCGATTTACTCTCAACCCATACTGTGTACTCATTAGACTGTTCATTCCGTTCAGCAGAACATTTAATTCTTCTTCACTTTCACTCAGGATAGCAATGTCATCAGCGAATCGTATCATTGATATCCTTTCACCTTGTATTTTAATTCCACTCCTGAACCTTTCTTTTGTTTCCATCATTGCTTCCTCAATGTACAGATTGATGAGTAGGGGCGAAAGGCTGCAGCCTTGTCTTACACCCTTCTTAATACGAGCACTTCGTTCTTGATCGTCCACTCTTAGTATTCCCTCTTGGTTGTTGTACATATTGTATATGACCCGTCTCTCCCTATAGCTTACCCCTACTTTTTTCAGAATCTCGAACATCTTGCACCACTTTATATTGTCGAACGCTTTTTCCAGGTCGACAAATCCTATGAAAGTGTCTTGATTTTTCTTTAGCCTTGCTTCCATTATTACCCGTAACATCAGAATTGCCTCTCTCGTCCCTTTACTTTTCCTAAAGCCAAACTGATCGTCACCTAGCGCATTCTCAATATTCCATTCCATTCTTCTGTATATTATTCTTGTAAGCAGCTTCGATGCATGAGCTGTTAAGCTGATTGTGCGATAATTCTCGCACTTGTCAGCTCTTGCCGTCTTCGGAATTGTGTAGATGATGCTTTTCCGAAAGTCAGATGGTATATCGCCAGACTCATATATTCTACACACCAACGTGGATAGTCGTTTGTTGCCACTTCCCCCAATGATTTTAGAAATTCTGATGGAATGTTATCTATCCCTTCTGCCTTATTTGACCGTAAGTCCTCCAAAGCTCTTTTAAATTCCGATTCTAATACTGGATCCCCTATCTCTTCTAAATCGACTCCTGTTTCTTCTTCTATCACATCAGACAAATCTTCACCCTCATAGAGGCTTTCAATGTATTCTTTCCACCTATCTGCTCTCTCCTCTGCACTTAACAGTGGAATTCTCGTTGCACTCTTAATGTTACCACCGTTGCTTTTAATGTCACCAAAGGTTGTTTCAATGTCTTCACATTTTCCCTGCAGCCATTTCGTCTTAGCTTCCCTGCACTTCCTATTTATTTCATTCCTCAGCGACTTGTATTTCTGTATTCCTGATTTTCCCGGAACATGTTTGTACTTCCTCCTTTCATCAATCAACTGAAGTATTTCTTCTGTGGTTTCTTCGCAGCTACCTTCTTTGTACCTATGTTTTCCTTCCCAACTTCTGTGATGGCCCTTTTTAGAGATGTCCATTCCTCTTCAACTGTACTGTCTACTGCGCTATTCCTTATTGCTGTATCTATAGCGTTAGAGAACTTCAAACGTATCTCGTCATTCCTTAGTACTTCCGTATCCCACTTCTTTCCGTATTGATTCTTCCTGACTAATGTCTTGAACTTCAGCCTACTCTTCATCACTACTATATTGTGATCTGAGTCTATATCTTCTCCTGGGTACGCCTTACAATCCAGTATCTGATTTCGGAATCTCTGTCTGACCATGATGTAATCTAATTGAAATCTTCCCGTATCTCCCGACCTTTTCCAAGTATACCTCCTCCTCTTGTGATTCTTGAACAGGGTATTCGCTATTACTAGCTGAAACTTGTTACAGAACTCAATTAGTGTTTCTCCTCTCTCATTCCTTGTCCCAAGCCCATATTCTCCTGTAACCCTTTCTTCTACTCCTTCCCCTACAACTGCATTCCAGTCGCCCATGACTATTAGATTTTCGTCCCCTTTACATACTGCATTACCCTTTCAATATCCTCATACACTTTCTCTATCTGTTCATCTTCAGCTTGCGACGTCGGCATGTATACCTGAACTATCGTTGTCGGTGTTGGTCTGCTGTCGATTCTGATTAGAACAACCCGGTCACTGAACTGTTCACAGTAACACCCTCTGCCCTACCTTCCTATTCATAAGGTATCCTACACCTGTTATACCATTTTCTGCTGCTGTTGATATTACCCGATGCTCATCTGACCAGAAATCCTTGTCTTCCTTCCACTTCACTTCACTGACCCCTACTATATCTAGATTGAGCCTTTGCATTTCCCTTTTCAGATTTTCTAGTTTCCCCACCACGTTCAAGCTTCCGACATTCCACGCCCCGACTCGTAGACGTTATCCTTTCGTTGATTATTCAGTCTTTTTCTCATGGTAACCTCCCCCTTGGCAGTCCCCTCCCGGAGATCCGAATGGGGGACTATTCCGGAGTCTTTTGCCAATGGAGAGATCATCATGACACTTCGTCAAATACAGGCCACATGTCCTGTGGATACACGTTACGTGTCTTTAATGCAGTGGTTTCCATTGCCTTCTGTATCCTCATGTCGTTGATCATTGCTGATTCTTCCGCCTTTAGGGGCAATTTCCCACCCCTAGGACAAGAGAGTGCCCTGAACCTCTATCCGCTCCTCCGCCCTCTTTGACAAGGCCGTTGGCAGAATGAGGCTGACTTCTTATGCCGGAAGTGTTCGGCTGCCAATGCTGACTATTTATCAAAATTGAGGCAGTGGCGGGGATCCAAACCGGGACCGAAGACGTTGTGATTATGAACCAAAGACGCTACCCCTAGAACACGGGTTCAACCCTCATTACATTACCTCCCGCTTATTTACGTGTCCTCGACCTGCCGATGTTGGCCAGATCAACTCTAAATTGCGGTAAATACGTGAATTTTTTTATAAATTTCTTGGAAACCGAAATTTTGTCACTGACACACGTTACCATCAGATCTTTGCTTTTTTTTTGGGGAGTACAATCATCCATCCCCGCATCTGAAATGGCCACCACGTTGATATCCTGAAAAATATTATGTTTTCTCGGTAGTTTTCCTATTCTCCCGATGGAAGTCACCTCATCGTGGTCTACGGTCATTCATAAACTGATCCTGACGAACGAGCACCACCATCTCATTGGTCTTAGTCCTGCTGGTGTTTGCGACACATGTCATCGACCTGATACATCACCACACAGGCTTGCCTCTTGCGGTCAGGAATACCGATACTGCATTCGCCGGCAACTGGCTTTCCTTATCCGATCAGCTGAAGTTTCTTTCTCGGTTTTCCTTCGGACAAAGATTAATTCGATCTTATGGCTCCTCCGATACTACGGCCACTTCGTAGTCGGGTGACAACGACGGTGAACGCACATTGCAAGTGGCAGAAGCTTCCATGCTGTGGTGCTTTAATTGCAACTACGTTGCACCTTATCTTTAATCGTGAAGGTATTGGATAAATATGTTTGTTTTTTGTCCTCGTTCTGGAGCTTTGTCTCATTGTACTCTTCCTAGAGAAAACTGTTTTCTTTTGAGTCTCGGAATTGTGGTATTTATGTCTATCACGTTTTATTTTCATAAGAAACTAATAAATGAAGAATTTTTTTAAAAAAAGTATAAAAATAAAATAAAAATCAACCCAGTAGGCCCTACCATGTCTGTTGTGACGGACAAGCATAGTGACAGGCTGGGGGAAGGGGGGGGGGATGAGGCATCACGACCAAGCCTTGGGGATCGACTCCTGCCCACCTTGTCTCCAGCTAGCCTGAAGCTGGCTGTCTCCGTTATTAACCATAATGAAAATAAAAAGGCTGAGACGGTTAAGGCAGCAGCCGTTCTAGACATACGGAGGATCAGAGATCGGATTCCGGTCCAGGACAAATTTGCAACTCTCGCCATTGCATTGCCGCAGTGCCCTGTGTATCGTCACCTGGAAAAATTCTGTCAAAAGTATTCCCTATGAACAAACCGTAAGAACGAAAGAGGAGAAAATTGGGTGTTAATTTAAAAACACCAATTAGTCACAGTTGTGAATAAATATAAAACTGCAGAAAGAGAAACACCACTGAAACATGGTTATTGTTGTGCAGGGAAAAATTACGTGTTATCTATATATCATCATGGTACAAGGAAGCCGTATTTTAAAAAGTCTTTGATAATAAGCTATGTCTCTGATGTGAAAAAAAGACTGCTTTTTTTTTATTCTGGAAGCGAAAAGATACGGTCGTATTTTCTTGCAGAGGGCAATACATTTAAGTGTCTTTTCACAATATATGTAGTGAATGTATCTGTGTGTTCCTCCATTTCATCTCCCTCCATGTGAAATAATTAAGAAAATAATAATATAAGAATCTGGGAGGGAGATTCTTTCGGCACACAGGCGACCATTACTTTAAACTCCGAAACATAAATTATTTATGGGCTTCCCTGCAGCAAAGCGTTAGGACACCATTACAGTTCTCTCGTGACTGCTGTTAATGCCGTTAAACCCGGGTCACGTGGTGCTGCTGGCTGGTGACACACGGTCTACCGGGCTGGAGTTAACTTGATAGTTTCAATCAGTTTCGCGTAATATTTGAAGGTCATTAGATTAAAGTCAGGCTGATTACAATTGCATTTAAGAGGGATTAAATTTCAAAGGTGTGTCCTGTATCAATAATAATATCTATGCTGAACAACAGTGAAATAACAACTATCATTAAAAAAGTGAAATTAATACCTAATGAAACACTTAAAAGCATTTCACCGTTAAAACCAGGTCGGAACAGGATATTATTGTTATGATCGTTGGCAGAATATAGCTACGCAAGTGATTGTATCGTCCCTCTCCGTACCATTGTTTTGTACTGGGCGTTATTGATACATTTTTTAATAAGTTACGTGTATCATATAGCTGAGAGCATATTTGTATTGGGAAACGAAGTTTCGCTGTGAACTAATTTAACCTGTTTTTACTTACGTAGCGAATTTCATTGCTAGCAGCTAATAAAACCAGCCGTTCAAGCGAACGTGCGGAAACCCATACGGAAACAGCGACACCATTAAAGGAGAGAGGGAGGCTACACCTGTGCGGCAGGAAGTCATTATTTCCATCCTATCCATTTCCCAGCTCGTTTCCTTTCAATTCCTTTCACCCCATGTAACCTCCCCCTCACTTACCGACCTTAATGACAGTGAAAAATGAAACCGCGTGTACCTAATGGGAGTTTTGGAAAAGCAATCGTCACCGAAGTTAACCTGTCGGTAAAGAGGGAGGAAAGGGTTACATCTAAATGAAAGGAAATGTGCTAATGAAACTGGTGGAAATTAATTTTGAAAAGGGGTAAAGTTAATAAAGAAAGTAAATGTGCAGCTGTTACGTTAACAATTAACTAGCGGTAATTAGGTATTTGAGATCTGGGGGAAATCACGGTCGCCAGTCCTAAGGACAATTACTATAGTAACTGAAAAAGAAAGGTTATTACACATATAATTAGTACTAGAAGCGTGGCAACTGAAGGTTGACACGTGTAGTGTGAAAACTGAAAGTTTGTCAGAAGTAATAAATTTCGCTACACCCTGACTTAATTTAGCAAAAGAATTAATAAAACCGGAAAATCGAAAGTTAATTTAGTGACTGAAGTTAATAGTGAGCTTTCTTTCTGAAGCACATCGAAATTCAGTAAAATACGGTTAGTCTTGGACTACCTCAACAATCATTTCAAAAACTACTTGAATCTACGCAATTTAGAAATAAGAGATTTAACTTTGAACTTGAATTAAATGATTCCGAACAATTAACAATAGTAAAATTTAGTACGTACCAAGCTGAGCTGCAGTCACAGGTAAGCTAAAATATGGTAACAAAACTCGCACTCTTAATTTGTGCTTGTGTAATCTAAATAGTGTAGCCAGCTATAAATACTTTAACCGAATTTTGAAATTAAAGCAGTGAAAACGAGTTAGCTATATTACTTTAATGCTGGCGTTTGAATTTCAACGACACTCGGGTTCATTTCGGAAAAGGAAGGGACTCTGCTTGGTAATGCAATTGGGACAATGAGCAACAAACGTTCATGCTAAGTTGCTGTAATTATAGTGACGAAAATGGAACAGTTTGAAAAGCTGAGGTCTGCCATACAGTTCTAAAACTTTACGTGCGTCCAGTCTTCCTTGTCGGTTGATTGAAGGTTTGAAGCCGTCGGTCGAGGAGGTGGCGACAGTCACTCATTGTCGGCCGTCGCTGTTGCAGAAGCTGGATGTTGGCGCGCCTTCTTCTCGACACGGTCACCAGACGAAACGCGCTCTTGATGTGCGCTAGTTAATGTTTCCCGTCCGCGACACCATGTCAGAAACTATCATCGCAAGTCGAGCGCAATTACATGCTGCCAAACCCCGAAAGCGCGGCAACTCGCGGGAGCGTCACACAACACACCTGCTCCACTCGCTACTCCCGCCACACTCCGTCTCTCTGCCCGGCCCGCGCTCCACGCGGCAGAGTTAACACTACCAAAGATCCTACACACTTTGATTCTTCACACGACCTATCGACGTAATCGTTCGATAGCAGTTTTCCCTTGGCAAGACCCAGCGTAAAAATACAAATAATATTTACGAAACAAACCAATTATACATCGACATAAATGCATAAATATACAAATAGTAAAACAATTACAATATACAAAGAGACAGAAACGTCATATCTTGAGGTAACAAAGCAAGGAAAGAAAATAATAGCACAATAGATGGAAATAGGAGGATATGCATTTCCGGCGTTACACGTGCCCCACATTGTCTGAGGATGTTAGTGTAACGTAAACAGACTCAGAAAATGTCCCAAAAAAGAAACAGCGGAAATGCATATGCTCAAAACATCAAAAAAATTTAGCATTCGTCTAATTAACCATAAACCAACTTTTAGACAATAATAATTGAGTGGAGACACTCCTAATCTTATTCCACTCTGTCATCTTGCACAAAATAAAACAGGTTGACAACATATCAAAATTCATAGAAAACATAGAAAATACTTTAGCTATTCCAAAATCATTAAAATTCGTAACACTATAAGAAATGGAATACTATTTGCAAAATTGATCAGAGTACATGGTCATAAAAAACAGGTATATCAAAATACGCAAACTAATAATTAATTACATAGAATACACATTTTTATGTAACCTTTTCATAATTAATATTCTCGTCATGTCCAATTAACGCTTAACAAGAAAATATATACAGCAGATAAAATAAAACATAAATATTGACAGCAGAATTCTTTCACATCAGCTGTCCGGGAAGAAAAACAACTCCACCTTCCGTACTCGCAAGTACAAAGGATGCCGACAGCGGCACAAGAGCCGACAGCGGCACAAGAGCCGACAGCGGCTTCGCCTCGCAAGTATTGTTGCGCCCGCCTGTGCGGCACGCTTGATCTCACTCGCCCTTGTAACGGCGTTTCCAGAATGTCCGTTTCACTGAATTCTTTCGGAAAAACTCACTCCCGAGTAATCTCAAGGAGTCCATAAACACTATCACAGCGGATAACTCAACACTGTCCATCATGACACGCATGTACTAGCCTGAAACTTAAAACAGCGTCTAAGTACATCGGCAATGACTAATAAAAACACACATTCATGAAATATTACAGCAAGTTACAATATCATATTTACATTCCTTAATCTACTGTGACTCAGCTGAAAACTTAAACTAGCAGCTTGGATTTTTCAGATGATTACTAATCAGTTACTCTTAAATCATTTAGTCAAAATTAATTACTTATTAATTACAACTTCTTTAATGACCTCTAGGTCAGGCAAAAGCATCGTAACATGGCACATCCTTAAATCTTACACTCTATATTTACATACTGTACAAGTTACCCATTGTGTGGTATTAATCGATCCTAGGTTGGTACAATTTCAAGTCTACAATATTCCGTATACCTAATCGTTTTCCAGAGCTTGGATACTCTAAGCAATAAGCATTTGTGTGAGGTATACCATTGACTTTATATGGTCCATTATAAACAAACTTAAATTTAGAGATTTCATTGTCTATCTCGCTCGATTTCTCATGAGCTTTTACAAGTACTAAGTCTCCGATTGCAAACTTAGCAAAACGCGCTTTAGCGTCATGACGACGTATGCGAGCATCGGCTTTTAGCTTCATTACTTCTCGCAAACGATCTTTTTTCACACCAATACTAATGTCAATCCGTGGAGGGAATTTGATTATCTCTTCCACTAAACTTTTACTTCTGTCATCCAACAGGATTACCTCTGGAGAAAATCCCGTCGATTCATGTCTCAAGGTGTTCATAATTCACTTAAATTCTGCTTCATATTTGCCCCATGCCCTATGGTTGTGATGGCAATAGGTACGGGAAAGTCGGCCTCGTCTTTGTTCGTGTGTTACGTTTGACACACCGTCTACAATACTTTCCAATTCACTTCCTATACTTTTGTCAATGCCGAGATACCTCGCATTACAGTAGTTCAAATTCATACCTATGTCAATACCATCCGGCCAGTTAACAATGTGTATAGGCTGGTATTGCCTATGCACACCGTCTCCTGCCTCGTCAAAACTACTATTTTTTTATCTTGTGACGTACATGTCAAAGTTTTGCTTTCGCAATTAATCACTGCACGGTACTTTAATAGCCAATCTAACCCGATAATTACTTCCGTAGTCAAGTCTGGCACGACGACAAACTCTTGTTCAAATCGTGCCCCACATATCTCGAAGTTGACAAAAATCTGTTTTGTGACCGGTTTACTGGCCTTCCCAGTAGCACCGATAATTTTCATTCCTGTTACTGGCATAACTACGATGCCAGGTCTGTCTTTCAGTAACTCAAATATTTTCCCAGATACAGCACTCAATTCTGCACCGGTGTCAATCAACACGTTTAGTTGTAGGTCGTGCATATTAACAGACACTACTACCTGTCTACACTTGCCCTCGACTGTTTCTTTATTTTCCCACAGTAAATCCTCGTCTATATCCAGGTCATTCCAGAAAAAACCATCCGGCTTTGATCCTAAATCCGGCTTATCTGGCGGCTTTTTCTGCCTCTGTTCAAATACAGTTTTAATTTCAACACCTTTGTCCTGAGGCTTAGTCTGTAGCTTCGCCTCCAATACCGAAACCTTTTCCTGTAACTCGTCAACTAGTGAGTGTTGCTTTGCTATCAATTCATTAATCGTCACCTTCGTTGATTCCACTTTGGTCAGATTAATCTCATCCGCCAATCTACCTGGAGGAATGTGTCCAGTAGTTTCTGCAATTACTTCCGCTAGATCTGCGCAACCCACACTGCTATCGTCTGACCGTATAATGTCAGCTCTAACCTCATACACGTTGTAATCTATGTGCTTTTCTACCAATCGTGTCCGGCTATCACTAAAATTTTCGCAATCTTTCTCCTTAATACTCTCGCAATGTTTAAACTGGAGGTTTGCTTTGGGTGGGTCGGTTACTTCTACCACTGAAACTTTCGGTAAGGTCTGCCGGTTAGGGCCAGAACTTTCTATCATTTCACAAACACTATCTTCCTGCGGGACGAGACGCGGAAAATCCTGCACGCGCTCCCCATAAACACTTCTCCCATACAGGCCCCTATAATCTCTTAGTTCGTCGTATAAGCGACCGAACTGCCTTAACCAGACCTCATCCCTCTCTGTATCCCCTCGCTCGATGACGGACGTTTTATCCGACATCTGATCTCCTGTCAACACTTGCGAATCATTCCTAAACTCAATCTCCAGTTCCGCTGTGGGTATTACAGCTGCCACTTTATAATCGATTTCCGGAACACTACTTAAATTGTTCTCACTGACAGTGAATGTACTACCTACTGCCGTGTATACAGCTGATCTACTACTTGTGGGCGCACTCCTTTCTCCTAACACTGGCACACACTCCCGCCGTTGATTATTCCATACGGAATTTTCATAACGGCGACACCTGGGTTTTCTCTTGTTATTGGGCCGCCAAAATTTCTCCACGCCCGCTCGGCCCCTCCCGGTGCGGCTAATGGTTTCCCTGTCTCGTCCCAGCAGATACGCTCCCCGGATGCTGCTGAGGCGGCTGATCACACCCTCTGGCGTTATTACTATTCTGTGAAGCCCGTATCACGTTAGTATGATACTGGTTTCTGTCATTCCTGTTATTATTTGCATTGTACCGATTGTTATTACGGTCCGAACCATTATTGTTATTGCTGCGGTATGCATTATTCCCATGGTTATCGTTGTTATGGTTGGGGTGGTACCCGTTGTTGTTACCACGGCCTCTACCACTGTCGCGATTATTGCGCCAATTGTCCTCGTCCTCAACTCTTTCCAGGAAATCATTGATTGTCCTGTAATTGCTTCCTACGTAGCGTTTTGTATCATCTGGAAGCTTCTTGTAGAGTTCCCAGACTATTTCGGATTCCGTGCGGCGATCACGCAAATATTCCAACTTGCGGATCCAGCCCTCACAAAACTCCCTCATCGAACCGCGCGAATTCGCATCGAAAGGCCTCGATACGACAAATTCGCGCCAGACACTTTGCTGTTTTTGCTCTGACCAGTATTCAGCCAGAAACAAATTTTTAAACTCGTCAAAAGTCAGGTTCGTAATGTTGAGGTTTAAGCCCCAACGCTTGGCATCACCAGCCAGCACATCAATAACCGCATTAATTTTTCTCTCATTAGTCCATGATCTGGGTAAAACTCTTTCACAATTTTTAATGAAATCCGTCGCGTGTATACCGCCTTTTTTCAAGGGGTCGAACCGCTCCTCTTTCGTCAACAATTCCGAACTATGTGCACAGATTGGCACATAGCTCTGTTTTTCGTCAAGTTTCTTTTCTAATTCCGACACTCTCGTAATTACATGGCAAGTGGTTGTCGCAAGCGTTTCCACTTCCCTCTTTTTCTCTTCGCAGGTATTGGCCTGCTCCCTCAATTTAGTGTCTACTTCGGACACTAAAGCCTTTAAAGTTTCCACCTTCTGTTGATCCTCTTTTTTCACTAATTGAATTTGTTCCGTCACCTTATTCTCGATGATCAGAGCAACTGCTTCTCCTACACTTTTCTCGATTCTGCTAATTTCGGAATCAAAACGAGTATTTATGCTCGCAATTTCCGCCTGAACGCCTATCATTTCCTGTTTAAGATTACCGATTTCGGTATTAATTACAACAATATCTTCTTTGATTTTATCAACTTTTGTATTAACAACTCCAACATTGTTGTTAACAACATTAATAGCTTTGTTCTGATTGTCTAGCTTTCGTTCAATTTTTTCAGACTGAGCTTCTTGCTTGGCAGACTGAGCTTCTTGCTTGGCAGACAGAGCTATAATTTCTGCCGATTGACTCTTGATTTCATTAATCAAAACATTCAATAAATCAGTTAAATTCCCGGAGACTACCGGTTTTACTTCCGTAGCTGGTTCCTCTATACATGTTCCCCCGTATTCATCATCAAGGGATACAGATTTGATTTTCGCTTCCGATTCCGAAACATTTTCTAAAGTTTGGAATTCCATATCTGCTCTTTGTTGCGTTTCGGAGGTCGCGTCTTTCATGCTAGCCGCCTGCCCCTGAACAATGGGAACCGCCGTGCGCGTTTCCCACTGTTCGACCGATTGTTCCGTATCCAAGTCTACCAAATTTTGGTAATTGTTACCTCCACTCATTTTAATAATTTTCAATATAAATGACAAATCTCAAATATAATTAGGATTACTCCCACTACTTATTCTCGCTGACGTAACGGCCTGTACGTAACCAGTACTTTGTTACGAGATTTGCACAATGCAAAATTCGCGTCCAGAACAACCTCAAATCCGAAGATTGTCCTGTCACCAGGTCGTCACGTGTAACCTCCCCCTCACTTACCGACCTTAATGACAGTGAAAAATGAAACCGTGTGTACCTAATGGGAGTTTTGGAAAAGCAATCGTCACCGAAGTTAACCTGTCGGTAAAGAGGGAGGAAAGGGTTACATCTAAATGAAAGGAAATGTGCTAATGAAACTGGTGGAAATTAATTTTGAAAAGGGGTAAAGTTAATAAAGAAAGTAAATGTGCAGCTGTTACGTTAACAATTAACTAGCGGTAATTAGGTATTTGAGATCTGGGGGAAGTCACGGTCGCCAGTCCTAAGGACAATTACTATAGTAACTGAAAAAGAAAGGTTATTACACATATAATTAGTACTAGAAGCGTGGCAACTGAAGGTTGACACGTGTAGTGTGAAAACTGAAAGTTTGTCAGAAGTAATAAATTTCGCTACACCCTGACTTAATTTAGCAAAAGAATTAATAAAACCGGAAAATCGAAAGTTAATTTAGTGACTGAAGTTAATAGTGAGCTTTCTTTCTGAAGCACATCGAAATTCAGTAAAATACGGTTAGTATTGGACTACCTCAACAATCATTTCAAAAACTACTTGAATCTACGCAATTTAGAAATAAGAGATTTAACTTTGAACTTGAATTAAATGATTCCGAACAATTAACAATAGTAAAATTTAGTACGTACCAAGCTGAGCTGCAGTCACAGGTAAGCTAAAATATGGTAACAAAACTCGCACTCTTAATTTGTGCTTGTGTAATCTAAATAGTGTAGCCAGCTATAAATACTTTAACCGAATTTTGAAATTAAAGCAGTGAAAACGAGTTAGCTATATTACTTTAGTGCTGGCGTTTGAATTTCAACGACACTCGGGTTCATTTCGGAAAAGGAAGGGACTCTGCTTGGTAATGCAATTGGGACAATGAGCAACAAACGTTCATGCTAAGTTGCTGTAATTATAGTGACGAAAATGGAACAGTTTGAAAAGCTGAGGTCTGCCATACAGTTCTAAAACTTTACGTGCGTCCAGTCTTCCTTGTCGGTTGATTGAAGGTTTGAAGCCGTCGGTCGAGGAGGTGGCGACAGTCACTCATTGTCGACCGTCGCTGTTGCAGAAGCTGGATGTTGGCGCGCCTTCTTCTCGACACGGTCACCAGACGAAACGCGCTCTTGATGTGCGCTAGTTAATGTTTCCCGTCCGCGACACCATGTCAGAAACTATCATCGCAAGTCGAGCGCAATTACATGCTGCCAAACCCCGAAAGCGCGGCAACTCGCGGGAGCGTCACACAACACACCTGCTCCACTCGCTACTCCCGCCACACTCCGTCTCTCTGCCCGGCCCGCGCTCCACGCGGCAGAGTTAACACTACCAAAGATCCTACACACTTTGATTCTTCACACGACCTATCGACGTAATCGTTCGATAGCAGTTTTCCCTTGGCAAGACCCAGCGTAAAAATACAAATAATATTTACGAAACAAACCAATTATACATCGACATAAATGCATAAATATACAAATAGTAAAACAATTACAATATACAAAGAGACAGAAACGTCATATCTTGAGGTAACAAAGCAAGGAAAGAAAATAATAGCACAATAGTTGGAAATAGGAGGATATGCATTTCCGGCGTTACACCCAATTATTCATGCTTAACACATAAGCAAAATATACAAACTGAGTAGTCCATGCGCAATATAAGCAACATCAAGGACAGTGTAAGCTCAAGAGCGCCGTGGTCCCGTGGTTAGCGTGATCAGCTGGTTCAAGTCCTCTCTCGAATGAAAAGTTTAATTTCTTTATTTTCGCAAAGTTATGACCTGTCCGTTCATTCATTGACGTCTCTGTTCACTGTAATAAGTTTAGTGTCTGTGTTTTGCGGCCGCACCGCAAAACCGTGCAATTAGTACACGAAAGGACGTGCCTCTCCAATGGCAACCGAAAACATTTGATCGCAAGGTCATAGGTCAACCGATTCCTCCACAGGAAAACACGTCTGATATATTCTATACGACACTGGTGACGGCATGTGCGTCACATGACAGGGATATGTTGTCGACCCACCTAACTTGCACACTTGGCGAATGGGTAAAAAGATTCTTCTACCTTACCCGATTTAGGTTTCCTTGCGTATGTGATAATCACTCCCAAAAAAGTGATGAAAACATAAGAGTTTGTCACATAAATTGCAACAAATGAATGCAACAGTTTCATAGTCGCACAGTTTTCCCTGTGCCCTGTCAAAACATATGTTTTTAACGTTTTCAAATTTTTCCGTGTGTAGACCGTCAAATCCTGCATATGTCCAAGCAAATCTGAACATGTCCTGGAATTTTGGAGATCGAAGTTGATTATGTGTGAGTGCCTGAACTTTGATAATTGTCGGAAAATAAAAAATTAAACTTTTCACTCGAGGAAAGACTTGAACCAAGGACCTCTCGTCCCGCAGCTGCTCATGCAACTACGGGACCACGACGCTCATGAGCTCACACTATACTTGATGTTCCCTATCTTGCACATGGACTACTCAGTTTGAATATTTTGCTTATTTTTTTCATAGTTTCACACAACTTCTTCCTGTTTTCTCGATTGATCTGTGTTCAGTTTTTCAAGGCCTATCCACTGTGCCAACTTATAACTATATCTGAGGGGGGTGCGATGGGGAGGTTCCCTTGTAAGTGTTGTGTGCATAGTTCCGCATAGTCAGCGCGTACACAACTTTCCCACTAGAGCGCGCCCCGCTAAGCACAACAGCGCAGGCGCAGTGCTCGTCCGTCTCCGCACTACGAGATGGCCCTGCCTTAGAGACGGACCAAATTCTGCTTCCCCCGATCCGCGTATTAATATGTAACGCAGCCAATGAGATTGCTGCTAACGTAGAACCTTTTCTCCTCACGGATCACACTCGCGCAGTGATACCTGAACGCGCGAGGTATTATAACGAGTGTACAGACCTCCGATTAACCAGTCTGCATTTGTCTGCACCAGTCTGCATTAGTCTGTACCAATCTATAGTCAAGTTTCAGTCTGTGCCTAATAAGATTATCACATTCCTGTACATAGCCATGAAGTATGTATAGACTTTTTGTCAAGTATCAGAAATATGTGAGAATAAGATTAACGTACCAAGACCAAAGGAACTTCAGATTGCCAATTGTAAATAGCATCCAGAATCAAGTTACGTAATGTCTATGCTTTTTATTATTTTAATAAATGTGTGTGAAAATTAATCAAGTTCTGTTTAAAATTGGTCACTGTCAATCTGCTACTCGTAAGTGTGCAAGTGGCATGTCTATCGTCTGACCTAACGACAGAAGATAAACACGCCACGATAAGACCACGAGACACATTGCTGACACTCGTCTACTTCGTTAGAGCGACAAGTCAAGTAATGTGATGGTGTGTGTACCGAAGGTCTTACAGTACGCACACCACACTAAGGTAGCCGAAGTGTTTGGTGTTTCAAGCGGCTCCCTATCAAAGATTCACATTGCGTGTGGGGAAAGTGGGAAAGCACTTTCGCTGAGACACAATACAGACTAAAGTGTATGTTTGGTGGTCGTGACAGTCATTAAAGAGCATTGTGTAGAATAATTACATAACGATAGCTCTGAAAGTCATTGCAGATTTGCATGCACGCTCGCGAAACCAATTAACACCAAAACAGCACGAAAGGAGTTCTATAAAAAGGGAATTGCAGGACAAGCTTGAATTCCAAAACCAGTCATCAGTGATACAAATGCCCATAACAAGAAAATGTGGGACCGAAGCCATAAAACCTGCAATGTGGAGCAATGGAAGAAAGTCATTTGCTCAGGTGAGTTTTGTTGTACACTGTTCCCATATTCTGGCCGAGTTTACAGTCAAGGAATGGAACATGGCGGGGGTTTTATGGAGATATTGCCAGCCATATCGTGGTATTTCATAGTCCCTACAGCTAGACCGCATGTTCATATTGCTGCCAAGGATTACCTGACATTTTTGTCTGATCAGGCCCATTCCATCGTGGAAAGTTTGCTCCCCAATTATGATGCTGTGTTCAAAGAAGGCAGGACTCCTGATCACACAGCTCGCAAAATCCAGGACTGCTTTTGTGAGCACGATGCTGAGATGTCGCTTCTGCCTGGCCGCCACAGTCACCAGATCTCAGTGTTGTTGACCCTTTGTGGTCTGCTTTAGAGAGAACGGTGCATGATTGCTGTACACCTCTCTCATCGTTACCTCAACTTGCCATAATTTTTCTGTACGAATGGTATAAGAATCCCTCGAGAAACATACAGGAGCCGTATTTGCCCATTTCGAAACGACTGTGAGATGTTTGTAATGCCAATGATTTTCTTAGTATCATGAGGTGGGGTAATGTGTTGTGTTTTCTCTGTTTCCTCATTTTTGTCCACCCCCTGCATGCCGCAATGAATTGTGCTTCAACATTGTGGACGAAAATTTAAGAGGAAAATTTCGAACAAAAATAAAAGTTCGTAATACCCCTTAGACTGGCTAGGAGACTTCCGCAAAACGAAAATCAACAATATTGGTCTTTGGATCTACGCATCTATTCTTTCACCCTTTCTGTGAGCAGAATAGACGTATTCCACTCATGTTGGAGTATTCACAATACGTAAGAGAGTTCTCGACAAATACAAATTAGAGTAGGGCAGAATTTCATGGAGTATTCGATGAAAAGCTCAATGGCAAGCTTCGTCATTTGCTTTTTTTTTTTTTTTTTTGGTTTGAGTAATTAATTGTCTTTTCAATATATGGAGGTCTTAGCACCCTCCAGTATCTCTTATCTTGGTTGTTCACGAATGTCAAACGGTGGTCCGGTAATATTTTCGGAAGTGAATGTCCATTAAATGCAGAACATAGTATTTCAATTTGTGTCTACTGTCTTCGGTTACTTCGTCAAATAATTCAAGAGAGAGTGGTGAGCGTATTGAATCTGTCGACTGATTACTTTACATACCGCCAGAACCTCCTAGAACTTACTGACAGATCTGTTGCCTGAATCTGAGCATGGACGTTATTGGAGACAAAGCACACAGTTCTTCTTATAGATGCACGAGTAGTGATTACCTTGATCACATTTCTTGTAATCTCTTTGGTAGTGAGAGTGTAGCAGTCTGTTTTCGCAAAATTCTCTGAATGGTATACCAGTACACCGTTCTGAGTACATGTTTAACTAAAGTGCGATGTATTGTGTCTTTGGGCAGAGAAACTCTACAGAGAATGATACCCTAACACGCGCCCACCTTTCCGGCGGATGTTTTCTCTTCTTTTTTTGACGCTTCAGGAAGAGGGATGTTTCAATCCAAACCAACGTTGTAGTCGTAGAATTAGTTCACAAGGATACCACACAATAACCGTACTTTTCTAATTTTTGAAATATAATTCCCCAAACCTGATGCAGTTTTCACAGCGGGTCACGTGGTTTTCTGTCGGTATAAAGAAGGAAGAAACAAGCTAAAAAAATAAATAAAAAAGAGAGCTCGGTAGCGTCGGAGACTGGTAATCGGTTAATCAATGAAGAGTTGGTTCGAATCTCAATGTGGTCTTTTTTCGTTTTATTTATTTTTTAGTCCAGGTCGAATACCTATATCATTTAAGAATAACATTCGTCTAATATATGCTAATTAATGCATATCTAATCATCATCATTTGTAAAAATTCAAGTTTTCTTGCAAATATAAATTCTTAATCGTCGATATTTTATAAAAGATTAATAAACAATTTTTAAATTTAAAGAAAACGTTGCAAATTTATTAACAAACATTTACGAAATATCGATAATTCAGAGTCTAGATTTGCAATGAAATCTGCAATTTTGCAGGCAATATGTTATTAGAAAGAAAAGACGTGCATTTTCTTAAGCAATGGTGATTAGATTCCTGTTTATTAGAGTATATTTGATGAATCTTGTAATTGAATGATGCAGATATTTGAATTTCAAGAGAAAAACAAAACGAAAAAAATTCTTTAGCGATATTCGAATCAGCGCTCCATTGATGATCAAATTACTATTCTCCAACGCTATGGAGTGAAACATTCCCATATTATTAGTAAATCAACGTTCCTCGGAAAACTTCAAAATCGATGTTCTCGAAACATTTGACAGTTGCAACTAACTGCTTTGGTGATCGATACTTCAATTTTGAACTTCACGTACCATAAGAGTAGAAAATTACAAAAAATCGATTTTCGGTGGTCTCTTTGTAAGACGAAGTCGCCAAAGTTACTGTTCTCGCTTCTGCTCCTCTGACAGAGTAGCATGAAGCCTAACTTCAGCTACAGTAAGAAAAGTAATGGTAAGGCAGTTTTTAATATTGCTTACAATTGCTACAGTAGTAAATTAGACGAGAGTGTATTGTAAATAAGAAAACGTTATTGCAGTTACTCTTCCGTTAACTGACATTCTTCGTAGATGAGTAACATATCCATCGTTTTTTCGTTGGTGTAAAATCTACTCACACAAACTTTCAACTCGAGACGATTGACTAAATGAGCAGTGTTCATTTCTATTGTGTTTCCACTTGTTTACTCTCATTTTCGGCAAGTGGACGATTTACGTTGCTCTGTGTTCCTGCATTGTGTGCTGGCAGGGGAAATGTTGAGCTTTGCAACAGTTTTCAGACTTTCACCCCTAAGCAGCCTAATAATAGAAGTTTAATATATTTTATTACTCTAATTTTAAAGGAAAGTATTCACTTTTTTGTGTTGCAGTCTTTTCGGAAATTATAATGTTCTCTGGAAAAGTAAGATTTTTCCAAATGTGAAAAAAAATGTGTCGTGGTACAATATGAGCATCTACCTAGGAACAAATGAAATTTAAAGGTGTTGCAGTCGAGAAAAGCTTGTGAGTATTGTGTGCAATTATCTATGTATTAAATTAGTTGTCTAATAATAATTAATAAGTGAAATCAAATTACGTAGAAGTATGGTCAAAAACCAGATACAAAATGAACACATTCTGATATAGAAACTATTGAAAACTAAAACAAATTTCCATTTTCAATATTGGTTATCTTCTTAAGACAATAAAGAACCACAGTTCACTTACAAAAATCACACGTTCCATAGCAAAACATTCTTCCATTTCAATGTACAAGACGGTGCACAATAGATGAAGTATTGCTTACTCATCAAGTTATAAAACTAGAATTTTATTCACTATAAAATTCTGTAATTGAAATATCGTCCTAATAGTTTTAATAATTATACAGTACTAAAGTGTGTAGAACTCGAGGCAGTTGCAAATGCTGCTCGAAATACAGCTTTATGTCTCACAACAATAAAAACAGCATAAAGCTTCTTACGGCGGTCACTAGTGCGTATCCCTGCATGTCGTTCTAACACTGATCATTAGACTAGAACATCGACGAGGAAACATCATATGTTCTTAATGTCACTCCTCCTAGCCGTCGTGTCTGGCGTCAAAAAATTTATGTCAGGTAATATTAATAATTAAACTTTGACCCTCGGAACTTGGAATAAAGGATGCAGATTCTTAACTGTCATGGAAAACAATCAGATAACTGAATTTTGTTATTAATTACGCACGCCAGATAAAAGTACGAAGCGAAGCACACTGTAAATGAAAAAAAACAAATAGAACTGAAAGTCCATTATTTCAATAATACTTGGATGGCTTAAGACTATTAATTTGATTTCATGTATCAGAGAAGGTGACACTCCAACTCGGTGTTTCGAATCTAGGTTAATGCTGATACATCATTTTTTATTAAGAACACGCACATAAGACATTACCTTTTTTTGTTCCTTCAAATATACGTGAACAATCACAATGATTTCATCGAGAAATGATGGCAAAACTGATTACGACAAGACGTGAAAGAGAAGTGGGGCTTCGAGCTACGTGTTATTTTATAACGCAGTAGTCACCATTCTATCGCGATGTCGATCTCCAGCAGTCTCAACGTGCCGCCCAAAGATGCTCGCTTCCGGTTTCTTGCCTAATTGCAACACGGCTGCCAGGAAATGTCAGGAGAATGGAGAATGGAAATATTTTTAGATTTTGCTTCTACATCAGCCTATTCATTGGATATTGAAATAAAGCTTAAAACCAAGAATAGGTAAAAAAAATATTTATTAGTTACAGACAAGTGGAAATTTTCTTGCCAAATTACAACATGGCGGACTACGCAGATGACAAGGATCTGCAGACACACCGAAATTCCATGCTCTGAGATCAAAGTTCTGCATTCAGATAGTGTCAAATCACTGATAGTACTTAAAGAACGAGGGAGTCCACACTTTCCGTCCATGCTGTACAGTTTTTCTTTCTATACATTTTGAAACGTGATTTGCGTGTTTGCTTACATTTTTGAGCAAAAGTTTATACTTTCGTTTCAAGTATTTTTACTAGCGAACAATGTTAATTCTTTTCGGTGTTTACATATACTGACATACAATGGTTAGAACAGTTGTAGTTAGTAACAATTCTTCACAGTAACTGTACTTCAGAAGTGGATGCCGAGGGATGCAGTGATATGCGGACGGATGCAGACACTAGGAACAGGTTGCTCGATTTCAGCCAATGGTTTCCTGAGCTGTGAACTTCAGGTGGGTAGACTGTTCACTGTAGAAACTTCAGGCTCCCCACCCGACTTCAGGTGGAGATATACATGAAACATTTCAAACAACGAAATTAACTAGTAAGAAAATACAAAATCTTCCCGCTGAAGAACTAAACTCGGTTAAACAACAATAAACCAATTTTATTCTATTACTCTCCTTCGTGGAATAAATTCTGGCATCGGTTTATCAAAGTAGGTGGTTATTAAAGAATTTAAGCAAGTCGCTTCACTACTACCATATCACTTTTCAAAACGTTAGAATACAGCTCTTTACAGCAGGTTGCGGTGACTACAAACAGTTTTATACGTCCTTGCAGCTTCACGGTAGACTTTGTCGTTGCACGTAGCATAGTTTGCACCACCACACCTAAACTGACTGGACTGCCACAATTTTCGTATTCCAAGCGGCCTGAATGAAAAGAGCTTGCCCCAGTTAGAGGGCGCGATAAATATTGATAGAACATCGGGATCTCATGATAGTATTGTATCCAGTAGCAGACCTTGGAAAGAATAAGTACTACGACCCTACCTGCAGGGAGTCACTGATTTGAATCGACAATGAGGGAAGGTGGTGGAAATCGGAAGACAAAAGATTTAGAAACTATCACAAAGAGATATATTCTGAAATGAGCACAGAACCACATACTCTTAACCGAGGGCAGCCTGCACTGACATACACACATTCACAGAATGACATGTAGAGATGGCAGTCACATGCAACTACACAAGTTAAACTGAGAACACTCCTGAGTGTGACTCCTGAACCATGAGAGAACTATGTTTTGGCCACAAAAAGGTGGTAAGAGAATTCGGTGAACCTTATCTGAAAGCTGGCACTGCTACCCTCCCGTAGTATCTCTAAATATTCGCGATCACCAGACGACCGAAACGAATCCGAGCATCTTTATTAACTTGATCCCGGAAATACGAATCATTATCGTCACTTGGCGGAGCGTACCTATGGACAATCAACGGTTGCGGGCGAGACCTTCAAGAAGACGTACTAGAAATGGGTGAAGTGGTGGTGCTCAGGGGTTTTGTTAGCTGGTGGGCACCTCACACTAATGCGCCTATGGCTGAAAAAAGTAGTTCCGGTGCCAACTTCCTAACTTGCTGGGTGTGAAGCACGTAGCTGCCGCCATCTGAGCCATGACATGGTCGCTTCTTATTTACCCCAGGAGTTTCCTAACCTGGCGCAGCCTCGGCCGTTGGGACGGCGGGATGTTCTGTGTTCATGCACTACTCAAGACGAAGAAGACGCGTCGTTTAAGATTGAATATTTTTAACGGCTGCCGTCAATTTGAACAATTTATTAAGTCCTCTCAAAATGACGTCAGTCGAGATCTGTTTACTGATCTTGGTTCCTCTGAACGTAAGGAATTATTGTAACAAGGTTTCTTTCGGTTCTATAATTATTTAGATGCTTTAATTCGCGGTTGGATCTTGAGATACTTCGAAATTAAATTTATGTGCAAATTATGCATAGAACAGCGGTTTGCTCCTGTCAAAAGTTCCCGAATATGTCCCATGATTTCACATTAATTAATTAATTCTCGATTCATCTTCTGTTTCCGGCCTTGTGCGGTCAGCCACGTGCTCATCACCGCACGTGGCGCTCTTGCAAGGGTTCGTAACACGACGTGTTACAGGTCTAGTGACAGCTGATTCACTTTTCTTCCGCGATTACGTCATTAATGGGCTCATAACTGTTTCTCTCAGTGCAAGTTAGTTCCAGTCTCTTCTGGCTACGGAGCGTACGGAAGACATAGTCTCCTCCTGATAGAGACTGTGACATGGGCTCTTATCTGGCGTTTTACCTTCACACGCACATTATTTGATCAGCACCTAGTTCTTTCACACACAACATCTCAGCTAACGGTCTGTGTTCATTTGTCACCATTCAGCTCGCAGGCTATGGTACTACTTTGTTCAGTTCACATTTAAGTGACTGCCCAGTTTTTTCTTTAAACATATACGCGTTATGTGTATAGCAGTCTGTGTAGTCAATATTCTCATTTGCTACATGTTTTAAATGCCATCGAAGCTCGATTAGCTTACTATCGCTTATATATTCTTAAGTAGTTTGCACCAGAGAATCTTTATGCTTTGAACAATAACAAATTTCTTCAGCACTTTGTTACTTTGTAATTAAGGAATGTAACATTGTCTCAAACCTCTCATCGTTTTATTTCAAGGCATGAATGGACCATGGAGTGCTTTTTCTTGCACATACTCCTCAGAAAGAGCTGTCTGTACCACGACTGAAGCTCATGGGAGGAGAACAGTTAACTCAGACTGAAAGGTAATCATCAAGACAATCAAGAGGACAACTTGTTCCTCAACTATTAGTTGTCATACAATGTCTCACAGCTTGATACCACACTATCTCGAGAGCTTACATGTCATTTGCAGTTAGGCTGTGGGGTCACTACTTTATTCTGATCGTTAATCCCAGTGAAAGGAAATTCTATATATGTCCTTGTTTGTAATCAGTACATGCACCTTCACGTATATTTATCATTCGTTTTATTCCATTATACTAACTAGTCCGCCCCGATAGCTGAGTGGTCATCGTGACGGATTGCCGTACTACGGGCTCGGGTTCGATTCCCTACTGGGTCGGGGATTTTCATATCATTTCGTCCCCATCCGGCGCGCAGGTCGCCCAATGTGACGTCGAATGTAATAAGACGTGCACCAAGACGGCAGGACCTGCCCCGCAAGGGGCCTCCTGGCCAATGACGTCAAACGCTAATTTCCATACTAACTAGAAACAGAATGAACAGTTCGCACTGGACTAGGGTAGTCTGTAACGCAGTGTTAGCCAAAATGACCTGTTGGTGTGGTGGATAGCATATCTATCTAGTGAGCAGGGAACAAGCCCTCAAGTCCCGGTCATGGCAAAAATTTTAATTCATTACTTCAGCCTCTGTCCTTGTTGTTGATTTTGTTCGCTCATTTTTCTCCAGAAGTACATTTCGATGTGTTCCAAGTCTGTCACTTTCGTTTTGGCACATCGTGCAAGTTCCTGAGCCTTAGAACAGCGTATTACTTCACAAAGTTACTTTTGTCAAACCAGACTCAAACTTCTTTACGAATGCCGTCTTTGCAATGTCACTTTTGCTAATAATGTCCTAATTGCTGACATCACTTTTCGGTATCCCCTTGCGTATGTATCAGACGAAGTCCACATTCACCAGTGCTTGACCTTCCATTTTATGTGCAGTGTCTGTCACTCTCGGATATTCTCAGTAATTTCGATTTTTTCAAGCTGACTCATGCTGAAACTAATTTATCTTCTTTGCAATACTGTAACGCCTTGCAGACGTTCCTCTCCAGCAGCTTTCTGTAAGGTGTGTTCTAAATTGTAAAAGTAATTACGTACGTAGATACGATTCCGTTGGTTGGGAGTACAAGCGGACATGTTGCTTTCTGAATATTTTTCAGCTGGAAAATTCTTTGCTTTACGTGTCGTGCAGAGTCAGGACGCTTTTCAGCGACGAACGTACGCTTTAACAGAAGCACGGATGTAACTTGGTGTCCAGGGGCATATTTCACACGCTTTTCCCTCCCTTTTTCCTCCTGTTTCCACTATTCATTCTGACGACACGACGAGCCGTGGCTGAGGCGTACATAGGTGTCCTGTATTCCAGGGCAGAAAAGCAAACGGTAGCTGTAATTAAAAATTTAAATTAACAGCGCTCCGGGCTTTTAGCATACCAGAATTGAGGGTGCCTCTACACGTCGTTTTCTATTGTATTTCTTCGGCGTTGAAAAATGAATAAGGCTACTACAGGCGAGAGTTATTTGCTCGTACATTCCTTTTCGCACTTCAGCTTAGAGACCTCATTCATTCATCACATTGATACGAGTATAAGATATCATACCACATTCATCCCATGTGATTGGGAGGTAGTGTGAACTACATCATTCTTTCATGACAAAATCTTTTCTCTCCTTCATAGAAAACTACCCAATGGTAAAAAATATTGTCACATGTTTGTCGCACTGAAAGTGCTGACATCGGTCATACCTTCCACAAAGAGATACGTGTTCATTGCTACAACTTTTTGATGACATCTCATCCATTGTGAACTTGGAAGAATATTGCTGTTTATTTTCTTCCTGCTTCGAATAATTAGTGTTTTTGATGAAAACATACAATCACACACAGAACGCATTTGTCTGCTTGTAATTAGTTTTTTTGCATCCTTCTCCCAGATTTTCCCTCGAACGTACAAAGGAGCATTTTCTACACGTGTAAACTTTCTGCGTAATTTATTTGTATATGAAATTCTAAATATTCTTTTTCAAAAACTTTCTCCTCGCGTAACGTGTCCTTAAGATATCGTATTCAACTGTTGTGCAATACTGACTGTTGGGTTGCCCTGTGCTGTGCTTTAGAACAGTGTCGTGAAACAAAACTTTAATCTTAGCGAAATGCTGGATTTTAAATGATGAAAATGAATCTCATTAAATCTCCAAAGAAACTAATTGTGTACTCAGTGAGAACTATTTAACTGAGACTCAATAGTGGAGCACGTTATGAAAGTCACGTAACATGTAGTGCAATATCAAAGTTGAAATTTCCACAAAATAAAAAACTACTCAATTTGAAAGAAAATAACTGCTTAAGAAAACCTTCATAGTTCACTGTAAACTAATCTGGTTAGTTAGCACAACATATGAAAATTCTGACTAATTTACTCTTTGTTCTCGAGAATGCAAAGTGCCGTCGGGTCACAAAGAAAAAGTAACTTACCCCTTGCTCAACATGGTATTTGTCTCTGGTGTACTGACGTTCTTGAAAGCAAATTGAAATCAGCAGAGTAATCTACTCACTATCAATTTTTTTCTTTCCTTGTTAGAAACAGTCTGTGGCTGCGTGTGGCGAAAGGTGCAATGCACACACGACAAAATATTTAAAACTATACCAATAATGATGGAGGAAGGCTTTACTTTAAAGAAAACTGTTCCTGAAAATTTAAACTCTGATTACTGTCAAAGAAAGAGTGTACAACATAAGAACACTCTAACAATTACGAAATTCATTCATTACAGCCGTTGCAGACATTTAAACAAATTACGTTATTTGTAGTGGTAAGAAAGAGAACAAATTAACTCTAATCATGACTATTATTAGTTATCTAAGGAACAAAGAGTTCCTTCAGTTAATAGTTTTAACAAACAAACATTTCATTCTTGAGCGTGCATTGGTTACCTTGAAACATACCTCCAGAAATCTCCAACTCAACTGCTCGCTACTATCCTTCTAATAAGAATCCCCTGGCGCTGCACAAATGACTGGGGACGAGGCGCACCACAGGTTACATTAAACGGAGAGTCACGTCTCTTATCCATCACCCGCGCAGCGCGCTCGTGCGTCTTTGGCTCAGTACAGTCAAGGTGAAATATTTACAACGCAGAAAACATATGAAAACCATACACACGCTTCGCGATATTTTCACAATCTTTCTTTGTATTTATTGGTATCAATTTGCTGTTTTCTGCTTTAGTAAGTGGAAATATTTTTTCCCTATTTTATAATTACTTTATCTGTATCACACACTCTCTACATTCTCGAAGCATCGTATACTCCTCCAGATCCTGAATTCTACCGCAACTCACCTGTGTGTGTGTGTGTGTGTGTGTGTGTGTGTGTGTGTCCTGTATGGTTTCCCCAACATATATTTCGGTGCTCAACATCCCTAGTGCATTCTCAGTGTTTAATAGTCCCTGGTGCATATTGCCAAAGCATGCCAATCACGAGCAACTAAACAATTTCCTTTTTTTCTGGAAGGGGAGGGGGGGGATAGGTAGAGCCACGAAAAATCCTTAATTCCTTCAACGCTGCAATGTACGAAATATTGACTTTTACAACAAAGTTTAATGCTTGATAATCCGTAATTAAGTAATTTGTGTCACCTTTTATGTGCAGTTTACACAAAACCTCAAAATTTTGTTTTATTCGAAGCAGTTATTCAGGAAACATACAACAAAGTAGAAATTCTAACTGATAATGAAACTGTTACGGTATTTTAACTTAGCAGTAGGTAATAGATAGCAAATGAAGTATATATTGGGGGTTATTTAAAGCTCTCTGCCTCGTTTCCTTTGGTGATGTACAAGCTATACCTAAGATGTAAAATTAAAAATTTAATCAGTTTTTCGTCATGGGGAACGATAATCACACTAAGATATCTAATGCCTACAACAAACAGCAAACTTCTATTTTCTCTGTGAGCACTTAATAAACTTGGGAGAAAAATGTAATTTCGGAAAGGGAATTGCTTACATTTTCGCTATAGCCATTTTTTTATTATTTTTTTTTATTGTACACCAGCTTCTATTTTCCGTTTCAAGATTTTCAGTGGCACAAACCACAGACATTTCCCGTACAGCTGTGACGAAAGTGCGTCATTTATGTCCTTCATAACATTGGGAGTAAGGACTACTACCTTTGGCACGCCTATCTTTTCTGTAAACGATTCAGTAATCATAATTAGAGAGTCTAAATCAGGAACAAAAAGTTATATACATACTGCTTAATAAATTTGATCAGATTGAAGCAGTTGTCCCAGCAACTCGTCTGTGTCATAACCTCATAGAGTACTGTATGAGTTTCAGACACAGACGAGATGGGTTGCTGAAGCAATAGTTCGATCTGAAGATGACACAGAGAGATCGAATCATGTCATGTAATTAAAAATGTACAGCTGAGACTGAAACATAAATGAGAATTGTTTTAAACAGCTATACAGCTGCCGATTCTCTCGAAGCCAAAATGTCGGTATTAGTGATCCTTCTAAAGCACCACATCTCAAATACTTGGGCTTGGATTCACTTCTTTCCTAGTATCCTGCTGTCCATGATTCACTACCATAAATGCTTTGCTCAGAACGTACATTCTCAGCAAGTTTGGGAGATTTATTTTGGGTAGGAATGCCCTATTTACCTGTGCTAGTCTGCTTTTTATCTACTGCTTTTTGGACCATCATGTGTTAGTTTGTTTGCAAAATAGCACAACTCGTTCACTTTGTCTACTTCGTGGTCCCAATGTTTGATGTTCAGGTAATTTCATTTCTGCACTTTTCAATGCTTTCTTCTTTCTTCAGTTTACTTTGAATCCCTAGTCTTTGCTCATTAGACCTCTGAATCTGTTTAACATGTCCTGTAATTCTCTTTCAAGAGTACCAATGGAATCAATGAATCTTATCGTTTTACCTTCAATTTTAATCCCGCTTCTAGACATTTTGTTTATGTCCGTCACTGACTCTTAGATGTATAGATTAACTAGTAAGGGAAAAAGATTATTTGGAAACTTGTGGTAAGGATTATGGGACCAAACTGCTGAGATGATCGGTCCCTAGGCTTACACAATACACATACACACATTCCTGAGGGAGGACTCGAACCTCCGACGGAGGCAGTCGCGCCAACCGTAACAACGCTCCCTAGAACGCGCCGTTACCCCACGCGGCGGAAAAAGACTGTATCCCAGTCTGACGCCCTTTATAATCCGAGTGCTTAGTTCTTGGGCTTCCATTCTTATTTTTTCCTCTTGCTTCTTGTACATATAAACGTCTTTCCTTACAGATTTCGCCAATTCGATGAGAACTCTTTTCCTGTGTCAAATATTCCTGTGAACGTTTCTTTATTTTTTTAAGTCTTGTTTCCATTATCGAACGCAATGTTAGAAGTGCCTTTCTTCTGCGTTAACCTTTCCTTAAAGCCACACAGATTCCCATTTAACAAACTGATAATTTTCTTTTCGATTCTTCTGTATATTATCCTTGTCAACATCTTGGCTGCATAAAATGTTAAGCTGATTGTGTGACAGTTCTAGCATTTACCTGCCATTGTTATTTCGTGAATTTATGGATGATATTTTTCCAGAAGTTTGATGTCTCAGTCTCACAGCTTCTACACACTAGCTTGAATAATCTTTTGGTCGCCATATCGCCAAATATTTAGAGAAATTCAGTAGTAATGTGATCTTTTCCTTCTGCTTTGCTAGAAAGCAAATTTTCCAGTGTTTCGTGAATCTCTAGCGTTAAATGTTGTCCTCCAAAATAATACCAATTGCTTTTACTGTGACATCTCTGACATAAGCCCCTCTTTGTAAAGGTCAGCATGTAAACCAGGTTTATAATGTTGTATGAACACTCAAGTATAGTTTGAAAAAGAGTGGCAGGCTTACAGCATAGTGATTTAAATTGCAGTTATAAAATTTGTGACTAGATCAAAGAATAAAGAGATTTGTGATATTTTCAAGTGCCACTTTTTTCTTTTTTTTCTAAGTAAAACTCAGGACAGTGGTATAGATTGGAGTACAACTTCCTAACACAAATGTGAAAAGCATGTTTCTAGCATATATTTGATATACTCCTTGATACGGTGAAATTTGCTGAAGACGGCTCTGTAAACGTGTCCTGCTTTATAAGAGGCAAAGAAGATAACAGGGAGAAGAACAAAATAAATCTCTTTAAAAACTGAAACAAGTGGTGCATCAGCTGGAACACAAGCGAAGAATGAAGATATCGGCAAAAGGAGTTTGGAGAGCTAATGTTAGGAAACAAGGTAATTTCTTTTCTGTAGAAGAAATGTATAGTAAGTATAACTCTGTGTAAGCTCCAAAGACACAAACTAACAACATGAAGAGAGAAGTATTGTTGTAAGTAGAACGTGAGGACGAAGAAGAAGAGACAAAAGAGAATATTTAACTTTCATTTTGTTAGTAGTTGGGAGGACGTGGACTTTCGTTGGCTGGCGAGCAACACGTAGGGACAAAAATCGATGATTCGCTGCTGTCCAGAGGAGGCATGGCAGGTAATTAATGACGTCAGAGCGGGCAGTAATCCTTAGAGGGCACCTGTCTTGTCCGAGCTATGCTGTTAATTAACGTCGCACTACTTAGCGGCGCTCCCGTTTAATTGCAGGACTTGTTAGAACGATAATGCCGTTGGTTTGCGGTCCTCGTCTTGCAGAGTCGGAGTCTCTGTAGTTTCCGTTGGTAGACTTGAGTGACGAGGAGACTAATTCCCGTTATATTCCGAGCAATAATCCGATACGTAACAATAATTATTTTTAATATCATTCCTAAATATGTATTAATTAAAATATGTGTTATGTTAGAATAGATAATAGACTACCTGGGTGAATATATTCAAACATGAAACCGATCATCTTGGGGCGAGAGGGCACGATGCGACAGCAACACAGCAGTATAATTGCGTAGGCTTCCGCGGCCAGAGTCAGTCGACATAAAAGTTTTCTGGGTTTGGTACCGCGTCATAATGTAAAAAACTACTGCTGCTATAGAAAAGCCAACGTTTCGGCCACGATTGCAGCGGCCTTCTTCTGGGTCTAATGAAGAAGGCCGCTGCAATCGTGGCCGAAACGTTGGCTTTTCTATAGCAGCAGTAGTTTTTTACATTATGACGCGGTACCAAACCCAGAAAACTTTTATGTCAACACAGCAGTACTTTCTGCCAGGATAAGTCAACGTAGACACCGAACAGGGACGACCAATTCTTAAGGCAATGGGCACACATCTCGAAAAAGCGAAGTTAAGATTCAGGTGTGGGCTTCGAGATTCAGAATTTTCGTGAATCTCCAAAAAGGCATTAAGCGTATGCTGTGGTGCTTTCAATAAAGCACTGACGATTTGCGTATGCTGTATCTTCCACTGTAAGCGCTATAACTGCGGAATCATCAGATAAATGTCAAACACGATCTCCGATACATCTAACACAAGGACTGACAGACTACTCAACTCCGAAGCAAACTGTACATCAGATATGTCAGCTTTTGCAAAGAACTCCCGCTGCAGCTAAGATTCAGTGTCAGATGGAGAATAATCCGTGGAAATAGAAAAGAGCACCGATCATGCAATGTAGGATTTCACGACCGGTATTGTCTTCACTTAAAACTCCCGGGTAGATACGCCGTGGTCAGTGTACGACAATCTCCCCTGACGTTTCGTCTCCGACTGCAGGAGACATCCTCCGAGGTAAAGCGGCGAACTGCAAAGAGAACTCGAGGAAGCGCTGATTATATAGGCGGTGCAGAAGGCGCTACCGTCCGTCACGTGGCGTAGGCTATGAGACTGTCTCTGGTAATGCCAACATTCGCGACTGGAAGTAATCGATCGTCACGCTTGCGGTGCAGCGCTGACATCCAAATTTTATCCAGTTTAACACTTTCGTCTTTCCTCTTAAAATTATTACGGTGTTTATCAATCTCGATAGCCTCTTTATACATGCGCACATAATAATGCGAGATTTTAGATATGACGCTTGTCTCGCTGAATTTTATTTCATGACCACCGTATTGGTAAACATGTTCTGCTATGGCCAATTTATCCGTGTGACCCAGACGGCAA
This sequence comes from Schistocerca cancellata, assembly GCF_023864275.1. Classification (NCBI taxonomy): domain Eukaryota; kingdom Metazoa; phylum Arthropoda; class Insecta; order Orthoptera; family Acrididae; genus Schistocerca; species Schistocerca cancellata. The sequence continues at coordinate 455,937,202 of NC_064628.1, read as the reverse complement.
TTCCTCTTGTGTTCAACAAGACGATTGTTAACACTTATCTTTGTGGTACCGATATAAACCTGTCCACAACTACAAGTAATTTTATATACCCCTGGTGTAGCCAAAGGGTGTCGTGCATCTTTGGCCGATCTTAAGTATTCTTTTATTTTCCTGGCAGGTCTGAAAATAATTTCCACTCCATACTTGCTTAACACTTCCCCAATGCCATCTGTGACCTTATTAATGAACGGAAGGAAAACCTTGCCGCTGGGCGACTGTTGTTCGTCGTTGCTCCTGATTCTCTGCCTAGAGCGAAGTGCTCGATCTATATCCTTGATAGAATAGCCATTCTTCACGAAAGTTGACCGTAGATGTTCAATCTCATCTTTTAAATAAACAGGTTCACAAATTTTTTACGCCATGTCGACCAAGGTTTTCATTAAAAAAATGGATCAAATGGCTCTGAGCACTACGGGACTTAACTTCTGAGGTCATCAGTCCCCTAGAACTTAGAACTACTTAAACCTAACTAACCTAAGGACATCACACTCATCCATGCCCGAGGCAGGATTCGAACCTGCGACCGTAGCGGTGGCGCAGTTCCAGGCTGTAGCACCTAGAACCGCTAGGCCACTCCGGCCGGCTGGTTTTCATTACACCTCTTTTTTATCTAGGGTGGTGGTTTGAGTCTTTATGCAGATAACGGTCAGTATATGTGGCCTTTCTATACACCTTATGGCCCAACGTTCCGTCCCGTCGTTTAATCACAGACACATCCGCGTAATAAACTGGGTTTCCGGATTAGTGCTGTTTAAATGTATCTGGAAGGTAACAACCCCTCTGCTCCGTGTGTCCATACTACGAACGTGTCATCGTCGTAGCGATACCATCTGGCTGCTTTCTTACTGCAATGCCCGTTGTTCAGAAGTTTCCATAAACAAGACAGCCACAGCAGGACTAAGAGGATTGCCCATAACCACCCAGTCAATCTGTTCATAGAAGTGATTATTGCATTGGAAGTAGGTTGTGGTGAGGCAGTGTCGGAATAATGCCACAATATCGGTAGGAAAAATATCCACTATGTGTAAGATAGCTTCGTTTACCGGAATCATTGTAAAAAACGACACAATATCAAAACTGACGAGGATACCATCCGGGCCCACTCTTATTTCCTTTAACTTGTCAGTGAAATGAGCTGAATTTTTAGTATGACTGTCCGTCCTATCAACATAAGGTTGCAGCAATGTGGCAAGGTGTCTAGCTAACTCGTGTGTTGGTTCGCCTATAGCGCTGATAATTGGCTTCAACAAGACCTCAGGTTTATGCACTTTGGGGAATCCATAAAGTCTAGGTGGGTGCGCTTCTATTTTATAAAGCAGCTTCTTATCGTCGGAGGAGAATGAAGACGCTTTCACCAGTCGATTTATCATTCTTAAAATCCTTCTGAATTTTTTTGTAATTGGAGGGAACCAAAATATCATTGATATTTCCATGATAATCCTCACTGTTCAATATGACGATGGCATTACCCTTATCTGTATTAAGAACGATAATCTTTTTATCTGCATTTATATCCCTCAGCGCCTTCCTTTCTGCCTACAACAAATTATTGTTAGGTGGCTTGCTTGTACGTAAAATCCTAGCTGTTTCCATCCTAATTACGTCAGCGGACTGCTGTGGAAGCTGACGGATACCTGCCTCAATATTTGCTACAATATCCTCTGTGGGTACGTTTTGGGGCGTTACAGCACTGTTGTATTGTCCTGTTGATGGTTAGAAGCAACTGTCCACAAAGCTGTTTAAAGAGGTCGTCATTGGTCTCTGAGGAAACGGAAGAGCCTTTATTTAAATAATGAGTACACGATGTGGCATGTGAAGCAGATAGATTTCTGGCGAACAGTGTTTTCCTGCGTGTGTGGCGGCAGTACTATATCGGTAAAAAAATTTTCTCAAGCCTTTAGCCTAGTCAACTGGTTACATTTCGACGAGTTTTCGACGAGTAATCCTCGGCCATAGGGAAATGCTAACCTAATTATAGTCACTGACCGCATTCATATAGCTGAGCTATTGACTGACGTAAATGGTGATAGGTCCATCACCTAAAGAGTCAGGGACGTTGTTCTACTAACGCGATGGATTGATCCCAACGATGCAAACCGACATGTAAGGTATTGTCCGATGTTATATTCCCACTGGTTGTTTTTACTATGTTACTCCAGGATCGGTTTCGCAGTGTGGCGACAAGTTATAGTCGACTAAAGTTTTCCTTTCTCAAGCATGTTATCTCACAGTTGATTATTCGCGATAGTATAGGTGAAAAATCTGTCGTGTTCTATCAAAGCCCTTTAGAGTTCTATCCGGCGTCTTCCCTAAGTAATAGCAACCATACTGTTCGAATGGTTCTGAGCACTATGGGACTTAACATCTGAGGTCAGCAGTCCCCTAGAGCTTAGAACTGCTTAAACCTAACTAACCTGAGTACATCCTGCCCGAGGCAGGATTCGAACCTGCTACCGTAGCGGTCGCGCGGTTCCAGACTGAAGCGGCTAGAACCGCTAGGCCACTGCGGCCGGCAAGCACACTGTAACCTCCCTTCCCTTGCTTTTATGTTTTAATGTTGTGGAGATTGGGCATGGATATGGGATGGTTAATGGTGACAGCAAGTTTCGTTGTTGAAGATAAATTTGTACCCTGTTGCCTCGTACCAAGCTGTGCCTCTTTGAAAAATGTTGCTTTGAAAGGCTAACAGTACAGGTCATTTTACTTTTTGCAAGTATCACACTTCCTTCAATGCCGAGATCCAACGACGCTCATATTAATAGTTAAATGTATTTCACTTTCACACAGCAGTTTGTCATTGCTGTATTGCTTTTAGGAATTAATGTTTTAGTTTGTAATTGTCCACGATGGGCTTTTTATAATTGTTAAATAGGAACATGTTCTACCAACAGAAGCTATTGTCTAACAACGATGATATTGAAACTTTCTGGCAGATTAAAACTTTGTGGCGGACCGGGACTCGAACCTGGAACCTTAGCTGTGACAGCCGATCGTGAGTCGTTCATAAATAACTAAGTCGGTAAAACACTTGCCTGGGGAAGGCAGACGTAGCGGATTCGAGTTGTGGTCTGGCACGCAGTTTTATTCTACCAGTAATTTTTAATTAGGCGCACATTGCACTGCATAGAGAAAATTGATTCTGGAAACAATGATAACATTTCGTCCACTGGTTTCGTACATAATTACGTGCGCTGTCTGCTAATATTTATTACGAGTGTACTTTACGTTGCTTCCAATCGCCGTAATACTTCCCTTCAATATGTGACATGTAGTGACGCACCTTGTGGTCATATTTTATCTTCAACGCCTTGTAATGCATTGTACTAGCCAGTAATCTCTCGGAATGTGTAACATGCGCACGACACCATACAGCTCGTATTAAGTTGATATATGTTCCCTGAGTACTCTGATTTTGTACTTCTACTTATTTGTTTTTGCTTGTATATTAACCAGCTCCATTATGCTACTCTTATCTGTATCTTCTCAGATTTGCTGATGATTATTGCCTTACGCCCAGTGATTACTTTACAGCAAATAAAAATTTTTGAATCAGCGTCCATTCCAGGACTGTTCCCTCACGACAGACTCATAGCTCTTCTCTTTAGCAAACTATTCAAATAATTTTGATGCGACGTTTCTACACGCGTCCGTTCCGCTCAAAACCCGAACAACGACACTCCTCCTCGAATACTGGCGCGTGACCAGTAGCGCTTGGGCACTGTTTAACAAAGTAACAAGAAAGTGCACCATCCGGAAGAAAAGGTGCCCTCAGTTCCGAAAGTTTCAGAGATGCGTAAGGGGCACGATTTACTACGCCGTACTGTAACCTCCGCACTTCTTTTTACACTCCTGGAAATTGAAATAAGAACACCGTGAATTCATTGTCCCAGGAAGGGGAAACTTTATTGACACATTCCTGGGGTCAGATACATCACATGATCACACTGACAGAACCACAGGCACATAGACACAGGCAACAGAGTATGCACAATGTCGGCACTAGTACAGTGTATATCCACCTTTCGCAGCAATGCAGGCTGCTATTCTCCCATGGAGACGATCGTAGAGATGCTGGATGTAGTCCTGTGGAACGGCTTGCCATGCCATTTCCACCTGGCGCCTCAGTTGGACCAGCGTTCGTGCTGGACGCGCAGACCGCGTGAGACGACGCTTCATCCAGTCCCAAACATGCTCAATGGGGGACAGATCCGGAGATCTTGCTGGCCAGGGTAGTTGACTTACACCTTCTAGAGCACGTTGGGTGGCACGGGATACATGCGGACGTGCATTGTCCTGTTGGAACAGGAAGTTCCCTTGCCGGTCTAGGAATGGTAGAACGATGGGTTCGATGACGGTTTGGATGTACCGTGCACTATTCAGTGTCCCCTCGACGATCACCAGTGGTGTACGGCCAGTGTAGGAGATCGCTCCCCACACCATGATGCGGGGTGTTGCCCCTGTGTGCCTCGGTCGTATGCAGTCTTGATTGTGGCGCTCACCTGCACGGCGCCAAACACGCATACGACCATCATTGGCACCAAGGCAGAAGCGACTCTCATTGCTGAAGACGACACGTCTCCATTCGTCCCTCCATTCTCGCCTGTCGCGACACCACTGGAGGCGGGCTGCACGATGTTGGGGCGTGAGCGGAAGACGGCCTAACGGTGTGCGGGACCGTAGCCCAGCTTCATGGAGACGGTTGCGAATGGTCCTCGCCGATACCCCAGGAGCAACAGTGTCCCTAATTTGCTGGGAAGTGGCGGTGCGGTCCCGTACGGCACTGCGTAGGATCCTACGGTCTTGGCGTGCATCCGTGCGTCGCTGCGGTCCGGTCCCAGGCACGTGCACCTTCCGCCGACCACTGGCGACAACATCGATGTACTGTGGAGACCTCACGCCCCACGTGTTGAGCAATTCGGCGGTACGTCCACCCGGCCTCCCGCATGCCCACTATACGCCCTCGCTCAAAGTCCGTCAACTGCACATACGGTTCACGTCCACGCTGTCGCGGCATGCTACCAGTGTTAAAGACTGCGATGGAGCTCCGTATGCCACGGCAAACTGGCTGACACTGACGGCGGCGGTGCACAAATGCTGCGCAGCTAGCGCCATTCGACGGCCAACACCGCGGTTCCTGATGTGTCCGCTGTGCCGTGCGTGTGATCATTGCTTGTACAGCCCTCTCGCAGTGTCCGGAGCAAGTATGGTGGGTCCGACACACCGGTGTCAATGTGTTCTTTTTTCCATTGCCAGGAGTGTATTCCTATGGAATGCTATTCCAAGTCAACAATTTTAGAATGAAGTACGTATTCGAAAAGACAGAGTAAAACTCCACTCAAACTTCACACGCAACACTGGCCTGAACAGTACTACCCTTAACAAAAAGAACATTGATTTAAAAAGAGTACAGTGTCAACAGAGAATTTCTATGAAAATCAAACAACTTAATCAGCTGATATCATAATGCATGTCTCACGGAAGTGGGATGGTCTTTCTCTCAGCTCTGACGAAGTCAACAATCATTTCTACTAGTTAAGTGCGGAGTGCTGCAGTCTTACCTCAAATTTCTTCTCCTAAAGAAAATAACATTATTCAAAATTTTTATTCCTTTCGCCTTTCAGTATATACATCATATTCATTCTTGCCATCCATTACAATAAATCTTTCTTCATCTAACAGATTTCATCACAAATCAACACAGCACTACTAAATACACACATCAACTAACCACACATCAACTAACAATGTATCAGACTGCGCCAGATGCTAAGACTGTGCCACAAGACCAAAGATTGTTTCAGTAGCGTAACTTGCTCTCTCTCTGACATGCACATCAGTAACATACAAAAATCAAAATGACAGGTCCATCTTACTATTTTCGATAGTAGTACGTCTTACACACGCAGGGGGTTCAGAGCCCTATGTTGTCATTCACAAGCCTTATGAGTTTCTGAAATCATCCTGCAGAGAGAAAAATCTGGTTTAACATTATGTCACTTCAAGAACCGGACAACGATCCTCATGACCGAAATGACCGAACCACAACCGACAAAACCGCCTAGTGTTTAAAGTCTTTCCAGAGGGTGTATCATCCTCGTTGCAGCATCCCGGAAGGTATGCGGAATACCCAGCTCTGGCTAGCATAACCACTTTATTTTACTCGAAAAATTTTTTTTCCGAAAATTCTGTAGATACGGGAGCAGATGGAAGGCAAATCATTGTCTTTCTACATTGTTAAATATGATGATGTGGCTGACTGGCTATATACAACTTGAAGGCTAAAATGACCGCTCACATGCACATAATACAGAAATGAGTCAATTACGTATATTTAGGAGATGCATGCCTTCATTATTATCAGAAATATCTTAACACAAGAATGTACATGACATCGAAAACAGTGACAAATGTTCATCCATCCAAAATCGACATAATAGAGTGCACGTAAAACGCGTTAACGTGAAAATCAACACTGTTCGACTGTGTGTGGTGCTCGTCCTTATAGAAGAAATATGTGTAGACAGCGCAAACTGACAGTGAGGTCGTTACAGACGAAGCACAAGCTCGGAATGGGAAAGCGTAGGGAAGCAAATTACAAAATACGCACGTTTTCTCAAAAAAAAAAAAAAAAAGAGATAGAGAGAGAGAGAGAAGAAGACCGTGACGACATACGAGATTCCAAGTTTCCGAAATCCGTGTGGGAATGTGGAACTCGGACCACCCGAATGCTACACCGGTGTGCTAACAACTAGTCCACTGCTCTCACAATAATCATTGGTAGTGTTTTATTCCGTTCCTGGCTTACCATGAAACGTCCCCTTATGAAAAATTGTATATGACTGTGCTTAAACTGACACACAATATTTTTAGCGCAACGCAATCTGACTTTCAAAAATCCCTACAAAAGAATGGCCCTGACTAACATTAACCTATACGTTTAACAAATCACTTACCTCACCAAAAATCGTTACTCGAACTACTGCAATACAGCGAGCGCCACTACTGCCAGGTAAATAAAAGATTCAAACTGCGGAAGGCACTAACTACAGATAGGCATAGTTAGCAAATGAAAGATTTTAATAGAGAACAAACAATGTATTTACCTCAATAGTGTTCAAAAGTCATCATGTATATAGCAGTTCATGATATCCAGTATTACAAATTTCAAAACTCCGCCATCTCTCTCCTCACATCCACCACTGCTGGCGGCTCACCTCCAACTGCGCAACGCTACGCGCTGTTAACATCCAGCTGCCCAACACTACAATAGCCAAAAACAATGCAAACCAGCCACAGACTGTACACAGCACAGCCAGTGATTTTCATACAGAGCGCTATGTGGCGTTACCAATAAAAAAACCTATACAGTCTACTTACAACCATTAAAAAAATGCATTAAATATCATTCACAGCCACCATGCCTTCTGGATGGTATGAAAATGCACGAGATGGTTTGTGATACTCAATCTTCTCCACGCATAAGTAGGGAGTAGCGCATCCCCTGAACCTAATCCTTCACAGTGGACCGCTTGTGCAGCCGTAATTGCTTGTCACTCTACGGGACCACTCACCTTAGGGAGCAACATCGGTTCACACATAAATATTTAAAAAAAAGAAAAAAAGCAATTTAAAGTACACGAAGCCGCACTGAGAAGTTGTTTGTTGTTGTGGTCTTCAGTCCTGAGACTGGTTTGATGCAGCTCTCCATGCTACTCTATCCTGTGCAAGCTTCTTCATCTCCCAGTACCTACTGCAACCTACATCCTTCTGAATCTGCTTAGTGTATTCATCTCTGGGTCTCCCCCTACGATTTTTACCCTCCACGCTGCCCTCCAATACTAAATTGGTGATCCCTTGATGCCTCAGAACATGTCCTACCAACCGATCCCTTCTTCTGGTCAAGTTGTTCCACAAACTTCTCTTCTCCCCAATCCTATTCAATACGTCCTCATTAGTTATGTGAGCTACCCATCTAATCTTCAGCATTTTTCTGTAGCACCACATTTTGAAAGCTTCTATTCTCTTCTTGTCCAAACTATTTACCGTCCATGTTTCACTTCCATACATGGCTACACTCCATACAAATACTTTCAGAAATGACTTCCTGACACTTAAATCTATATTCGATGTTAACAAATTTCTCTTCTTCAGAAACGCTTTCCTTGCCATTGCCAGTCTACATTTTATATCCTCTCTACTTCGACCATCATCAGTTATTTTGCTCCCCAAATAGCAAAACTCGTTTACTACTTTAAGTGTCTCATTTCCTAATCTAATACCCTCAACATCACCAGACTTAATTCGACTACATTCCATTATCCTCGTTTTGTTTTTGTTGATGTTCATCTTATATCCTCCCTTCAAGACACCATCCATTCCGTTCAACTGCTCTTCCAAGTCCTTTGGTGTCTCTGACAGAATTACAATGTCATCGGCGAACCTCAAAGTTTTTATTTCTTCTCCATGGATTTTAATACCTACTCCGAATTTTTCTTGTTTTTCCTTTACTGCTTGCTCAATATACAGATTGAATAACATCGGGGAGAGGCTACAACCCTGTCTTACTCCCTTCCCAACCACTGCTTCCCTTTCATGTCCCTCGGCTCTTATAACTGCCATCTGGTTTCTGTACAAATTGTAAATAGCCTTTCGCTCCCTGTGTTTTACCCCTGCCACCTTTAGAAAAGTAATACCTCCGAATTTCTTATGTGAAAATTCTTTAAATAAAACGAATGTTATTATCATTCTACGTCTTTATTCTTCGCGTCTACATATTTATTTCTCAGCATAGTCACTCTGCCGACAAACCCATTTCTCCCAACGAGAGACCAGTGTGCTGATACCGTCACTGTAGAATGTTTGAAAATCGAAATTGGCTGAGGCCAAGCCGCGAATGTGTGGAAGATGACAAATGTCGGTGAACCCAGGGCGTCGGATTGCTCCAGATGTCGCAGCGCTCGTGTGTGGTCTGGTTTTCTCATGCTGAAGGAGAGGGTGCTCCACGTGTGGAGTGTCTCTTCGAATTCGAAACTCGATTACAACACGCTGTTTGTCATTGTTACACATTGCCATGTAACACGCTACAACTCGAAGTCCTCCAGTGGCTAAGGGCTGCAAATATGCTGGCATGAAGAACTGAAGAACGAAGACGTAGAATGTTAGTAACTTTAGTTTTATTTAGAAAGTTTTAAGAGTTTTCACGTAAAAAAGGAGGAACCATTGATCTTCAGCACACTGTCGTAATGACATTTCGGAAACAGCAAAAAGGTATATCATAGACTCAAATATAAGAAGTACCAACGCTCCTAAAATTAATTTCAAAACAATCGTACTTTCAGTTTCATTATTAATTTTTCTCATGACATTATGCGTTCCCCTTGAGGTTAAAAGTACGTGCTCCATTGGTTAATGTCCTTCTGAACTACAGTAAAATCAAAATCCTTAAGAAGAACGTAAACCATTGAAAGTACAAAGTAATTGTACTGCTATGTCCACAATACAATTTCTTTTTTGTCTTGTAGAACAGTCACACATCTGCAAACAACAGAATCGCAGTTCAGTCGAACATCAATTTGACACTTGAAACAGACGCATATGCGAAATCGCAATTCGTAAACCTAAAATAAGTCTGTACCAGCTCTCCATATACAGGAGGCCAACAACAACTAGCACGAACTACCAAAACACACCGTAAAACACATAAATAATCAAGTTTTAGACACGTGGTGCACGGAACTAACGAAATTCTATTAAAATAGGCAGCTACGAATAAGATCTAACACAGTTATACAAGAAATGTGAAACATGACATTACACAAATCTTCACACGACTGAAAACAACTACGCACAAAAGACACGACAGCTGGAACCCATAAAAAGAGCCTGTGGAACATTGTGAGATGTGACAGTGAAGTAATCATTGTAAGAATAAAAGTGAATTAAGTATCGTACAGAAAACGTAAACTACAAAAACGTTACGATCGCCTATGTCAACTTCTTTAAACTCAGTAAAGCACGTTCGCTAATGACATTGCTGTTTAGCGCCCTCCGCCATAAATCATAAAGCACGTTGCTGAACTGCAATGTAAGTCAGTGTATGTGAGGCAAACATACGGGAACTTTCGATTAAAAAAGTGTAAGCATACACAATACGTTTGCAGACCACCTCATAGCAAGCAGTTATCACTTTAATGACACAGGTATACGCCATCAGTTCCAGTTTTTAACAACATAACTGCTGGATTCAGAAAGCAACTATACAGTGCAACATCTCATGAATGACCAAATAATTCTTTCAGATAGAGACATACTCACCACCTTAGCGAAATGAAAAACTATGTACAATGAGAGCAAGACACACACACACACACACACACACACACACACACACACATACACACACACACACACACACAGCAAAAGAGTGTGCGCGTGCACGCACACACGCTCAATAAAAGTACACATTCACCTCCCAAATCGTCTCCTCTTCCCAAGTTTGTGTACGAATCCTTAAAAGATCACCAAACGCAACCAAATATGGCATTTATGGACGAGCACTTAAAAGGCCAATAAAGGCAGTCAAATATGGCAAGAATTGTGATTTATAACCAGTAGCAAAATGGCCTACTAACTATTACCATACACTCTGTAGTAACATGAAGTGCACTGAAGTGAGTCTGAAAACAGTGTTACTTTTGCACCAGCTAAAAATCATCAGTGGGACGTCGCAAGAAGCTAAGAAAAGGTGAAGTGTAGTTGGCTGAAAGATGGCGAAAGGCAGTTTCAGAGGCCTAATTGGATAGGCTTTCCTGTTCTTCGCGCACAATAGCGCTTTCCTTCGCGAAGCGGGAGAGAGTTGTCTATTTTAAGTAATATCTGATAATTGTAGGTGGCTGCAATGGGTGTGCGGAGTGTGGTGCCATGTTCGTGTTGTGGATGACGAGAGATGGGAGAGGGTGGAACCCGGTGCCAGGACATAGGCTACTCCTGTCGCGTAGCACCAAGGGGGCCGTCGAGCTGAAGGTGTGCGTCCGATGGCCGGGTCACCATCAGCTGTGTTACGTGCCTTCACTTCATTAGACGCTGCGGAAAGGTTCGGAATTTATTCGAAGACATTGGCGCAAAGTCTTGTGATCAGGAACTTTACGTCACCACTCATCCTCCCCTTTACGGTAAAGGCAAAGCGAAAGCAGCCAACAGCACGTGTCATTGTAACCAGGTGGTTACCCATACATGTACTCACCTTGCCCAACGTTGTTTTACTTCAGTGAACTGACGAGAACCGCTATATTAAACGGCCAAGTCAATCGTCAGGTTTTAAAAATGAATGACTTCAAATGGATGAAACACGTCTGAAACATCTCTGACTTGAAACATAAACCAAAAATGGTCTGGCACTTGAGTTTCAGTTAACACCGATAGAAGACACAAAACTGAAACATCTTCATACAGCTACAGTGATATTCTGAGAAGAGAAACGAACAACTAGTGCCAAATGGTCGGATGAACCAAAGTGCTAGACACAATGATCTGGAACGTCTGACTTAGAAGAAAAGTGAACAATAAATGAGAACAACTATCATAATAGTTGCAGGCCCACAACATACGGTTGACTAACGAAACAAGTGAATGAAATGTGTGTTGGTGTTATGATCAAAGTGTAATTTCCCACACTGAACAAGCTAGCATTGCAGATGACACGCTTGGCACGCTGCATTTAGTACAGCCCTGTGTCTGAAATAGATAGCCAGTTGCAGATAACATTAACTGCAATCTGATGCAACGTACGAGAGATAAAAGTACTGTGTCCTGGTAGAGTGTACTGTTAGAGCCCATAGATTCCATGTTCACACATTTACTACATCCGTATTTTGTGAAAAAAGTCATTTAAGTGATACATATTTTTCTACAACAGTTTGTTAAGGGGGTTTTAGAAAAAAAATTGTGGATTACTTTTGATATCAATCTGGATGAAACCTCAAAAGGAACTTTGTGCGAGAAAGCTGCGTGGAAATTTTCCTTGACTACTAACATACCGTCAGTTTTTATAGAAAAGCGGGTACGGATCGACAACGGCCTTGTAGAAGAAATTATCTAAAAACTAGCCATGGCTGTTCGAGGGAGCGAAATTCGAAATATGAAGGGGGCGAGGTGGCCTAGTAATTAAAACTGTGGAGCTGTAAACCTTCAGCCGTAAATTTTGAACTCTTTATTTTGCTACCGGCTTAATAAAGAATTCAAAATTTACGGCTGAAGATATACTGTTATTTATTTGAAATTGAGCAGCCGGCGTCACATCCATCTACAAAGATGGACATACAAAAATATACAGATTTAGGTTCTCTCTGATTTCCCTGAACCACTTCACCATGGATTCGTCACAAGGTATCAACCGGTTCCCTCTACCTACATTGTCCAATCGATCTAATTCTCCGTTGTAAATCACCTTCGTGCCGATCGTACTTCATACTCTAACAATTCCTCGTCCCCTTATGAAATGTAGCCTGAAACGAGTCCTTAAAAATTGTGACTCAAATGTTTCACTGCTGTGCCATCCCATTTTACAAGAGGAGTTGTTACTAATGAGCATGATGTTTACATATTATGCACTGCTTTCATTAAACTTTACGTAGGAGTTCATATGCTTTGCGCTTAATGTTAAAGTACGTGGTGCACTAGCGCGTGGGTGCTAATATCCGCTCAACTGTCGAATTTTCTTCGTAAGATAACAAAATCTATTATAACATGTATTTGTAGGTTAAGCCTTTGTCACTATAAATAAAGTAAGTACCATCGCTTCAAGAGTTAAACTCTTAAGATATTTTTACAGCTATTTCTGTTTCTATTTGCGGTGTACGACCCAACATATAAAAATCAGTGAATTTTTTATTTGAGAGAAGCCTCATCGTTTTACTTATTCTATAGAGTTTCTTCAGCATACTTTACCATCTATAATAACTGATCAGCAACAGAGGAGCATAATTAAATGGCGGACAGGTACTCAGTTATTTTTTACTCTGCAAAGTACACAAGATAATAGTGGCACGAACGACAGCGCCAACAGACACAGCTGCAACAAGAAAAACTTATTTTTTCTACGGTCAAATTTCTTAATAATTCTTTAACTGCAAGAGAAAACGTAAAACATCTCATGTAATTGATATTAGCGTCACAGTTTACTGAGGACAATAATCACGTAACAAATAATAAAATCTACAACCGATGCAAATGAGGAATAAATGAGTAATTCATTGTAAACGTTTACCCTTACGAAGCCTAAATAGAAGCGTATCTTCTGTATCATTTGATTGTTTTCTGTCAGAATTTATTATAATGACTTATATATAGGAAAGATAAGCAGAACGGACTTAATTCGATTTACTAGTGTCCGTTCTGACCTGTTTTTGTTTCGGGGTAGAAGAAGTACTGACGCCATGGAAATGGTTCCCTCTATTGGTCAATATCAGTTGGCCACGAAATAACTCGGCAATCTTGGTAAACCTCTTGAGAACTTGGAAAGCAATGCTGGAGACTGTCTAATGTTGTCAGTCGAATGTGAGCACAATTTCTGAGCTCGCCTGAGCGACAATGCTTATTGTGAGGGGCAAAGTTGTGCGTTGTAGAGAACGGATACACACATAAAACACATCGCGAGAAACGACAGCAAAAGAAGCTACTAACATTAAAACTGATTAATACCACGGCAGACTGGATTTCTATCGAGATGCATAGTCGCCTCACACAGTCACGTCAACCTAAACTTCAGGCGTCACGAAGCTTTTTTTTTTGGTCTGCGTTAAAGTTTGTGAAAATTTAGCCACTGATACAGAACTTTAAAATAATACTAAAAGATCAAAATTAATATTTAATTAAACTGTCACTTGAGAGATTCTATGCTGTGGAATAGAACAGGTTGTTATCATCTGTTGTAGACGCATACGCGCTGTATGACACAAACGGAGTATCGCAGATAGGTCGTGGTGTGCGTGATATATATTTTGATAGTCTGATTTACTTGGGTCATCTGACAGCTTACGTTAAACAAGCAACGTAGATTGCATCACAGCGCAAAAATTTCAACAGAGGTAAGGTGTACAGGATCTGTAGGGCATGGGACGCTTTGGACACCGAGCAGGAAGGTTGAATTGTAACAGGCGAACTTAAAATTCTGAAACGCCATTGCAGAAAAAGTGCTGCCGTCCTCTCGAGCACGACAACGTCAGACGATCCTGCGACCGGTTGCATCCGCTGTGTGGTGCTTGCTTAACCTCGCCCATGTGTCTAGAAAGTTGAACAACTCCCTCAAAGAATGATATGAATCACAAGTTCACCGTTTTTGAGCAAGTAAAAGTAATTGTTGTTTTTCTTTGGTATTATTTATTTATACGTTTTATTGTTGTTGTTGTTGTTGTGGTCTTCAGTCCTGAGACTGGTTTGATGTAGCTCTCCATGTTACTCTATCCTGTGCAAGCTTCTTCATCTCCCAGTACTTACTGCAACCTACATCCTTCTGAATCTGCTTAGTGTATTCATCTCTTGGTCTCCCTCTACGATTTTTACCCTCCACGCTGCCCTCCAATGCTAAATTTGTGATCCCTTGGTGCCTCAGAACATGTCCTACCAACCGGTCCGTTCTTCTTGTCAAGTTGTGCCACAAACTCCTCTTCTCCCCAGTTCTATTCAATAGCTCCTCATTAGTTATGTGATCTACCCATCTAATCTTCAGCATTCTTCTGTAGCACCACATTTCGAAAGCTTCTATTCTCTTCTTGTCCAAACTATTTATCGTCCATGTTTCACTTCCATACATGGCTACACTCCATACAAATACTTTCAGAAACGACTTTCTGACACTTAAATCTAAACTCGATGTTAACAATTTCTCTTCTTCAGAAACGATTTCCTTGCCATTGCCAGTCTACATTTTATATCCTCTCTACTTCGACCATCATCAGTTATTTTGCTCCCCACATTCCATTATCCTCGTTTTGCTTTTGTTGATGTTCATCTTATATCCTCCTTTCAAGACACTGTCCATTCCGTTCAACTGCTCTTCCAAGTCCTTTCCTGTCTCTGACAGAATTACAATGTCATCGGCGAACCTCAAAGTTTTTATTTCTTCTCCATGGATTTTAATACCTACTCTGAACTTTTCTTTTTTTTCCTTTACTGCTTGCTCAATATACGGATTGAATAACATCGGGGAGAGGCTACAACCCTGTCTCACTCCCTTCCCAACCGCTGCTTCTCTTTCATGTCCCTCGACTCTTATAGCCTTTCGCTCCCTGTATTTTACCCCTGTCACCTTTAGAATTTGAAAGGGAGTATTCCAGTCAACATTGTCAAAAGCTCTCTAAATCTACAAATGCTACAAACGTAGGTTTGCCTTTCCTTAATCTTTCTTCTAAGATAAGTCGTAAGGTCAGTATTGCCTCACGTGTTCCAATATTTCTACGGAATCCAAACTGATCTTCCCCAAGGTCGGCTTCTACTAGTTTTTCCATTCGTTTGTAAAGAATTCGCGTTAGTATTTTGCAGCCGTGGCTTATTAAACTGATTGTTCGGTAATTTTCACATCTGTCAACACCTGCTTTCTTTGGAATTGGAATTATTATATTCTTCTTGAAGTCTGAGGGTATTTCGCTTGTCTCATACATCTTGCTCACCAGATGGTAGAGTTTTGTCAGGACTGGCTATCCGAAGGCCGTCAGTAGTTCTAATGGAATGGCGTCTACTCCCGGGGCCTTGTTTCGACTCAGGTATTTCAGTGCTCTGTCAAACTCTTCACGCAGTATTGTACTTCCTGTTTCGTCTTCATCTACATTCTCTTCCATTTCCATAATATTGTCCTCAAGTACATTGCCCTTGTATAGATCCTCTATGTACTCCTTCCACCTTTCTGCTTTCCCTTCTTTGCTTAGAACTGGGTTTCCATCTGTGCTCTTGATATTCATCCAAGTGGTTCTCTTTTCTCTCTTTTACTATGTATTATCAAATGATACAATATGTACTGTAGACATGTATTTAGTATGTACAACATTTAGGAAGTTACTTTAATTGCTATGTAGTTTTCCATGTGAGAAAGAAGTACAGCCTATAAAAGTAAATTGTAAAATAATGTTGGATACCAAACAAATATTTATTTTCTTTTATGGCGGCAAAATAATGGAAACTGTTAACAGAACGACTCTATATACTTAAATAATACAATGTATTTATTTAATTAACCTCCAAACTAAAAAGAAAGTATTTCTGTATAGGACATGAAACAATAACAAAGGAAAAAAATTAACATAGTAAAATAAATGTAACTGCTTACAGAGGTGAGTTCACATAAAACTCCCTGTGTTGTACGTCGAGGTATTTACACATCTCCAACAATTCTTCTTTTTCTCTTCCGACAGAGAAAGAAGCTCTTTATAGAACAGGAAACCTCGTGACTGATAGAGGGATATTAACATGAGGTTGAATTCCTCTTCGTTTTTAGCTGAAGAAAGATGTATCCACGGCTGAATGACATAACTAAGCCACACATACACCGTATTTGAATCATCTTCATTGACCGTCAACCATGTAACTGACTCATTCTTGTGTCACTCTGGTTCATTTCATTTATAATAAAAGGTGTACTTAAACATGCCTCACATATTACACAATTCCATTCGGAGGGAATCGTGGCATCCATTAGTCTTCTTTTTTTCTCGATCAATGCAAAAGCAGGGCAGAGAGCTATGCTCCAGAATCAAAACAAAATTACTGTACTATCGTAAAATATCCTGTCAGCTCAAGGTAGCTGCAGAAACGAGTCATTCTCCAGTTGTCATTTTGCCCAATATATCGGTCAGCCGTCTTCGTATATCATTTGCTAGTATGTCATACTTATCTGTAACATACTGAAATAAACATGAGGCAAATTCAGATGATCCCCCTTTTGCTTGGGATTCATACCGCAATTGCATTGTAATTTTCCCTTCTCCTACGATGAAGATAGCAAAGTAGATGTACAAGTTGCCTCTGATAATATGCTTGTGTGATCCCATTCTCATCCTATTATGTGCTGCTTCCCCAACGCTACTGTATTCGATCTCGATCTCAAACATCATCACGACCCTTGAAATAATACCTATTCCATTTCGTTATCATAATCTCAATATCAGTTTCTCACCTACGTCACACTCCCACTTCTCTCCCCATCTCATAACGCCAATCCATGCACCTGTCTACCCAGATATCGTCATCAAGCCTCCAAATGTGTCACTCCACATGGGCAATGGAAGCACCAACATTGTGATCACTACATTCATGCTGAAAATCATCATCTGTTCAATTAATATAACCAGCAAGTTTTTCATATTTCAACTCCATTATATTTTGAAAATGCAGTCATACCCAGGTGCCATGCCTCCGCCCACTTAACCCTCCTCCCGTAACGTTTCAGGAAAAAAGAAGAAATTTTGTGCAATCCGAGTCAAAACAGTTCACTGAAGAACAATATAAAACATTATCACAATATTTTGTTTTATATTGTTCTTTAGTGAACTGTACACCTTTTATTAAACCACATAAAAGAAGATGTTCACGTGTAGCTTTTTCCTACACTAACCACCAATACCACTGAATGAATTTAACTGAGTCACCCGAGTTGCTATTAAAAAGCACTCCGTGATAAAATTGTAATTTCCTAAATACGAATCATTCTGCGTCTCTGACTGCGTAATTCTCGATGACCTATCAACAGGGATATGAATGCCCAAAGACTGACAGCAATTAATATATCTACGTGAATGCAATTAGTAACTAACACGGAATGGTAAGCCTGATCCTTCCTGTTCGCTTATTCCTTCCGTGTAAATAAAATTACAACACGCACCGGTACGTAATAATAGGACAACACACCTGTAAACACACATAAGAGGAAAAGAATAGCTAATTACAAGGACATGCTAATAGACATCAAAACTTAAAGAGGATGTCAAAGTATAAAAGACGGCGTGTGTCTGGGATGTACCAGCTTTACTCCCAAATGGACTGATAATTGCTTGACGATGGTCTGCAGAAATCCTTCCTGGAAACGCGAGCGACGGACAAGGCGGATCTGTAGAGAAACAAGCTATGGTTGACAGAGAGTACTCGTCGCCAGCCGGCTTTCTGCTCGTGAAAAACACATTTTTTCGCTAACCTACGTTTCCACGAGAAACAGATTAGGGGAGCCAGCCTTCCTGCAAACGTGCAACCACCCTGAAACCATCTGAAGATTGCTCGAGGGAGTAACTAGTTTGACACTCCAATAGCCATAATCCTGCGTGACAAGCCCTTAAAAACATTTGCCAAGTTCGTGATCGTGGAAGTCCGTCTGAAGCGACATAAAATTGCGATCCTGTGACGAGGGATGAAGAGCAGGGTCATTTCCCAGGAGTAATAGTGTGATGGCTGACACTGATATACCGTCAGCCACTGATAAGGCGTGACGAAAATATTTCAGCGTTCTGGAAGAGCAGGGAATGGAGAACTGGATCGAAACCAGTGAGATGAGCTGGAGAGGCTTCCCTTCAGTAGAGTTGCTCACATTTGGACGATCTTCTTGGGAAGAAGAATGAGTAAGACTTTTTGAAGATTCTTTTGAGATGTTGGGACTCCATCTCAGAGCTTGGTATGCATGGCATAGTCAGCAGTTGCCCTTGGTGATTATCGAACACTGACTTCCGTCTCCATTTAAACCATGCTGTCCCTTTCTGGTCTTTCCTGGATTTCATTCCAGCCCAAGCCTATTTTCACAAGCAATCGATGTTGTATTCTTTTCACAAGTTAGCCTCCCACTGAACACTGCTTTTACAGTCTGATTCTAATTCTGATCCGAAATTGGTTTCTGCTGCCAACGAGTCATTCTTATGACCACCGCCATTCAGTTGGAATCCGATACATTGGATGTCACGTCTGTAATCTGGGGCATGCAAAACTTCATGTCAGTAAGGAAGCCGGCCCCTTGTAACGAACTAATGAAGGGCGAGCGTCTGGCCTTGTAGACATCGCCAGAGGACCCCAGCTCTAAAGGCCGACTCGACTACTAAGCGGGTCTGCCTCGACCCACTGGCTTGTTTGTGGGCGATGGGTTTGCTGTCTGGGTCTGCTGTCCGGGTCCGTCGATTCGATCATCGATCCTCTAGCTGCCCGTCCAGACCAGTGTCTACACTCCGTCAGTGCAGGCAGGTAGGGCCGCCCAAGAAGTCGCCAGAATCGACAGACAGTCGCAAGGGTTGGTGAGTGGCTCAGCGGACGGGTCGATGGTCTAGTCAGGCTGTGAATGGGCGCCTTTCTCTCAGTCTGCACAAAGGGAGCAGACCATTCAACTGCCGGTAGCTGTCACCCTCTGCCACGCATTGCCCACTCACAAAGGTGAAGGACAAGAGGCCAGCTCAAGACACAGGCCATCAGAGATAGATGCCCGATTGACAACTCTGTGAGATCTGGTTGATAAGCCAGCTCCTCAAAGAATTCATTTTTCTCGTACCTGCCCAGTAAAAGCGTGCTAAAACCCTATGTTTAATGACTGTTGTTGTTTTAATATATTGTGTTGATCTTACTGTGTTCACCTCCCAGTCATTCCGATGTTTTGCACGCATCCAGTGGCGGGGTAACTTTTGCTGTCATCAATGATGATCTCCTAGCAAACAAGAAATAGAATTTTACACTGTATCCCCGCTAAAACTCATAAACATCAGTTAGCGTCCATCGTGGACTCGATATTACGTGAGTGACCATATTTTTGGCACTCAATGTAGGGCACAGTATCACGTATGTTACACAAAGTGAAGTCCTGTTATTAATCTCCAGTACTTCCTGCTTACATTCCTTCACTCACACTGATGCTTAAGACATATATAAGTCTCAGTAACAACATCCTTTTTAACGCTGGCCAACTCTGTGAAGATAGGAACATCGAAGGAAAACTACAGGTACTCCAATTTCCACCGACGAAAATTAATTCCTCCCGCCCATAAATTAATTACAATCACATCACTTCGGCCTCTTTACCTTAGGCTTTGACTGCTCGTATGAGCTATTAATCCGCACCAGCTAGAGCTGCCAGTTCCTTCCTTCTTGTCGCATAAGCGCTGCTTGTGCGCTCTACTATCGCACTCCGCTCCCGCCTCCTCTCTCGGGCCGCCCCCACCTGCCTAACACCGACTGCTGACGCTCCTCACACGTTACCGCTCTCCAGCATACTTTTGCCTTCTGTGGATGGATTAACATTTCTTGTCAAGGGGTTCGTGCGCCCGAGCAAAACACTCATAAAAACATTCATACACTGGGAGACGTTATTCTCTCAACGTCCGAGACGCGGCAGCTGTCCAGTGCCGGTTTATCCAATGGCCTGTAACCCAAAAATTAAATACACTGAGCTGAAATATTCCATCTGATAAAGGCCCCACCAAATGAAACAGCACAAAAGAAGATAAAATATCTTTATTGACCTCTAAAGTAACCTATTTAAGGTCGAAACAGTTTGGTTCTGACGTAACAAAGCTAAAAGACTCCGAGTAAATGTTTATTTTATAATCGATAGAACCATTAATTTCACATGTCTCTGAACGTTCGCAATTACTCTTTGTTGTCTGACGTTCTACTAATCACGGCGGATCAGAATGTGGCGTGCCGTCAGAAGTGTTTTTGCTATCACAGAACTATTTGAAACAGTCCTATCCATAATTAGCTCACAGCTTCTGTGAATTTGCTCTGACATGGTATATGTCTCCTTTCACGTTTTTCGCAGTTACTAACAAAACTTGACGTTCACGTCTTTCACCGCTGCAAGAAATCACATTCTTTACTTTTAACTCGACACATCAGGAAGATCTGCTTGAGGAAGGAGTGAATTAATGACACTGTCGGTTAGAAAGTATCTTCTAGTGATTTATAAAACTGACAGTTGTGTGTGTATAATACCCTCTCGTGGTGTGTCATCATGCTCATTGTAAGGTAGCAGAATAAATGAAGGTCAATTTCGCACTTTACATAAGAGTTTTATACGTTGTAACACCTAACTTACTTCGATGGTAATGAGCAGATTTGCCTATAAGGGATGACACTCAGTCAATGGTATTAACACACCACTCCTATATAATGCATATCAGTGAGCAGAAGGTGAAACAAGCACCGAGAGAAAACGTTTTGCGTGGAAGCCAGCACAGGCAGACGCAGAGACCACACCCTGGTAGGTACTACTGGAAGCTCTTAAGAGGGTTGTCAGCGGCCGGACAGGTGATGCATACTGCAGAGTGAGTAACGGGCCACCAGAAGTAGGACAGAAAGAAGCTTTAGAAAACTGCGAATTTCAAATGGATATGAACAAAACCAGTGTCACAGTTGATCATGTGAACAGCGAATTGTACACATGTGAGCGGGCACAAAACGTCCGATGGGCGGAAACGAAATGGGAAAGAGTAAAGTGCCGAGATTTCGACGAAGTTCAATGGTTGGGCCCTTGCGATTGGTAGAGTGAGTTTCCACAAAATAAGAGGAACGCTCCTACTGGAAGAAAATAGCCGTGACGTGGAGAATGAAAGAATCCAGGTGGGGAGAGAGTTCGGTTACGAGAAAGACGAGAGTGAAATGTTCGTGGACTCTTCTCTGAAGTGGCGTCAAGTGCAGAATGGAGAACATAATGCTCTGTACGATGCAGAGGAGAAATTTGAGTGAACACTGCGTTCACTGCGGCTGACATTCAGCTAGATATTAGCTGTAGCATCGTTGAGCTCTCACTGTGGAGACATGAACGAGCCAGTTAGTTAATTGTCCTTGCGAGGACTGAGAGGGCATTTGAGTTACATGCTGCTCCACCTATGCGCTTGAATATCGCCATATTGCAAGACTAGGGATAAGAGCATGTTTTCTCGCATCACGAGAAACATAGGGAGAATTTCTGCTGAAAAAAATCAGTAACTGCTTAATTAGTTTTTATAGGAATTTCAGTGGGCAAGAGCAGCCATGCAGACGACAGCTCATCGCAGCTAAGGTAAATACCGCTTGCTGAGGCGTAAACTTGTTGGTTCACCAGCATGCGTCCCCTGTAAACTAGAGCGACCTTGGGTAATCTTTTGCTCGACTTGTCACAAAACTAACCATCCTCCGTAGACTTGTTTGTCATCCTAAATAGTACCGAACTTTGAACCGGAATCGGATGATTTATCGTAGTACTGGCCAACGTCATGACGTAGTCATAAGAATAATTTTGTAAAGAAACTTCTAGTTAAAATTTACCATTTTTGTGTTTAGGATTATTTCACTTTGTGTTGTCTTCATCGTTATTCTGTCATTGTCGACACGCAAGTCGTCCTACGTGGCGACAGCGGAAAAGACTTGCAACTCGTCGGCCGAATTTCCCAAGGTGGGGACTCACGACCATCAATGCCAAGCGATAATTTCATTTCATTTCACACTCTAAGACACAAAAAACGACTCATCACTAATCGGCAGATGTGACCTACATGATCACAATTTCAGAAAAATTGGATGATTCATTCAAGAGTAAGAGCTTCGCAAACTGAGCAAGTCGATAACGCGTTGGTCCACCTCTGGTCCTTATGAAAACATTTATTCGGTTTGGCATAGATTGAGAGAGTTCTTGGATGTCCTTCTAGGAATATCGCGCCTCATTGTGACCATTTGACGCGTTAGATCGTCAAAATACCGATCTGGTCGAAGTGCCCTACCGTAATGTTCCCAAAGTTCTCAATGACGCTACATGCAATCACTTCTGGTTGTAGGACTGTATGACGGGCAACTGTGAGGTTGGTATCCCACCTCTGTCTGGGGCCTCTCCAGACTTGTCTTCGGTATGACGGGATTAGAACAGACCTCAGTGATGAGTTCTACTTCTAACCGAGCACCAATGACCAGCCTTGGATGCGATTTCTTTTTACCGTAAGAACCCTTTGGCTGTCTTCTTTGGCGCCTGTACAGCAGCACGTGAACAATACTCTACGCCTCTTTTTGTTGTCCTTCAAGGCAAGTCGTTCTGTGCTTACACTCCAGCAAGATTATGCCCGCTCGCACTCGGCGGGAGTTTCTACTGCTTGCCTTGGCCACGGGATCTCTCCCAAATTCAGAACGTTTGGAGAATTGTGTTCGAGGCTCGCCAACCTGCTTGGGATTTTGACGATCTAACGCACCAATTGCCAGAATTTGGTATGGTATCCCTTAGGAAAACAACTTATCAATTAATTCCAAACTTGCTTAAGGGCCAGTGGTGAACCAGCTCTTTATTACCTGCTCAAATTGTGAAGCTCTTTCGTCTGACTAAACAGTCCGTTCCCTTAGCTTAGTGGTCAGCGCTTGATTGCCATACAGCGGGCCGTGTTCGATTCCTGGCGGTCGATTCCTGGCGGGTTCGGAGATTTTCTCCGCTCGGGAACTGGGTGTTGTGCTCTTCTCATCATTATTTCATCGTCATCGACACGCAAGTAGCCTAGTGTGGAGTCACCTGAGAAGACTTGTAACTTGGCGGCCGAACTCCCAGCCATCAGTTTTCTTTTTCATTTTCTTGAATAAGTTATCCAGTTCTTTCTGAAATTTTAATCAGTTCTTTCTCTGAACATATGCGTCACTTTTGTCACATTTACCGATTTCCGTCCAATTCGAATAATTCCTTCGTGGTCTGTCTTTTATGTATATTTTAACTCTCGTTTTATTTTGTGTTATTCTTACTTCGGTGCAAGAAAGGTACTTTATTGCAGTTTTGGATTGCTAAACGATTAAAATGCACTGCCGGGTCGTCGTGAGGTTGTAGAAAGCAACTCAATATACTTACCCAGAGTCCTTGAAGATGTAAATTGTCAGCTTCCACCCACTTTCAGAATCACCCAACCTTTACAGCGGCTCCGTACTAGGTTATTAACTTCATACTGCATTACACAACTGTACCATATTCTGCTGAAAGCAATCTTGATGGTATCCAAGGAGTGATCCACATGAACAGCCAGATTACGTAAGCGCAAAGAGAATAGTTAAAGCGCACTGCGGATACGATATGTCAGTCTCTTGCAGGTCGGTCCGTTTTATGTTCTGTATAATGTCAGCGGTCATGCCCACGTGCCAGTCCTTAGCAGAGACGATCGTTGGTTACCGACATCACTACGTGAGGACAAAGATATAGCAGTTTGTATTACCAGCGTACCCACTAAATTATTTAGATGCACCTTTGGACAATGAACAGTTAATTCCCAGCGTCAATGATGAAGCAGGAAAGGTATTCCACAGAACTTGGATTAGTTCCAACCACAGTGCGCACTCGTGAGAATGCTACACGCCTCCGCGGTGTACTCGTGTGGGCGCCGTGGTCTGCACTCTCGGGGAGAGCGAGTGGACGTGCTGATGGACGGCTGGGCGGCCCACAGGTGGCGGGAGTCAATTACCTGCTGGCCGCGCTTATTCCCCTCATCTGTTACGTCGCCGCCAGTTCACCGCCGAGGCGCGTGTTTGTACGGTAAACCACCGCTGTGTACACCACTACTGCCTCCGATTCTGTTGCAGACAAATCTCCCCTTCTGAATAAAGTTTGTTTGTGTTATTTATTGATTATAACGTAATCAGGGACGTTGGGAACAGAAGGAAAACTGAAAATTCCAAACCATGTAGTGATAAACTGCGTTTTTAGTCGAAAAGTCTACTTTCCTTGTCCGCAGCTCGTGGTCTTGCGGTAGCGTTCTCGCTTCCCACGCCCGGGTTCCCGGGTTCGATTCCCGGCGGGGTCAGGGATTTTCTCTGCCTCGTGATGACTGGGTGTTGTGTGCTGTCCTTAGGTTAGTTAGGTTTAAGTAGTTCTAAGTTCTAGGGGACTGATGACCATAGATGTTAAGTCCCATAGTGCTCAGAGCCATTTGAACCATTTTCTACTCTTCTTCTTGCACACACTGAGGCGTAATGCAGCAACTCGACGTGGCATGGTCTCAACAAGTCACTGAAAGTCCCCTGCAGAAATATTGAGACATGCTACCTCTATAGCCGTCCACAATTGCGCCAGTGTTGCCCGTAAAGGATTTTGTGTACGAAATGAGCTCTCGATTATGTCTCACAAAGGTTCGATGGGATTCATATCGGGCGAACTTGGTGGCTAAGTCATACGCTCGAATTGTCCAGGATTTTCTTCAAACCAGTCGCGACCAATTGTGGTCTGGTGACATGGCGCATCCTTGTTTCGGAACATATCGTCCACGAATGACTACAAGTGGTCTAAAAGTAGCCGAACATAACCATTTACAATGATCTGGTAAATCTGACCAGGTGACCCTGTCCATCCCATGTAAACACAGCCCTCACCATTGTGGAGCCACCACTAGCTTACACGGTGCCTTGTTGACAACTTGGGTCCGTGGATTGGTGGGACCTTCGCCACATTCGAATCCTGCCATCAGCTTAAACAACTGAAATCGTGACTCGTCTGAGCAGGCCATAGTTTTCCAATCGGCTAGGGTCCAGCCGATATGGCCATGGGACGAGGAGAGGCGTTGCAGGTGATGTGCTGTTAGCAAAGGCACTCGTGTCAGTCGTCTGCTGCCATAACTATTTAACACCAGATTTCACCACCCAGTCCTAGCGAACACGTTCGACATACATCCCACATTGATTTCTCCGGTTATTTCACCCGTTACTGCTTGTCTGTTAGGACTGACAACTGTACGCAATTGCCGCTGTTTTCGGTCGTTGAGTGAAGGCCGCATTGCCCCTGCTGAGAGGTACACTTTGACGCTGTCGATCGTGGGGTACTGAATTCCCTAAATATTTCCGAAATGGAATGTCCCATGCGTCTAGCTCCAACTACCATTCCCTATCAATGTCTGTTAATTCCCGTCGTGCGACCATAAACACGTGGGAAGCCTTTTCAGATGAATCACCGAACACAAATGACTGCTTCGCCAATTCACTGCCCTTTTACACCTCGTGTACGCGATATTACCGCCGTCCTGTACATGTGCATATCGCTATCCAACGACTTTTGTCACCTTAGTGCAATTCAAACAGAGGTGACACGGATGTTACTATTAATCGTTTCTACTTATTACGAAATCGTCATCAGATGATATGTTTAAAAAAAGAAAGAACGAGGAAGCAAGAGTCATATACATATTAGGTAAGAATGGATGTATCTGTGTATATGTAAAGGGCGATCAAAATGTGTCCGTTTTGGGTGTTGCTGCAGCGTATATGCAATGTAGCGCGGCTCCGGTGCTGTTATACACTTGAAAGTTCTCTTCAAATAATAAAAATATGAGTGACGTACTCTGTTTTGAATAATAAGACCTGTCCAGAAGTCATAATGAATCATAATAGACAATTGAACTGTCGTAATGAGAAGGCAAGCCTTTAATGCTGGTAAAGTGGATAATATGACTGAAAACATTTTGAACGGTATAAAATGCCTGAATAATGAACTTTGACATAAAACCTACGATAATTAGTTTTGCAAAACTGATCCCAGAACTAAAACTGATACACAACACAGAAAAATCTGTCTCTGAATGACGTAAGTTCGCCCTGATTGAATAAAAAAAATCAAAATATTTAGTCATTACCTCTGTTATGAGCAAATCTGGATAACACGTTGCAGTACTGCTCTGTCTTGCACGGTGCTACGCTAAAGTTGCATATTACTATATCTATACAGAGACACTCGTGAGGAGCAATGAGTTCTCTGTTAGTAGCAAATCGAAGTATTTTCGCAACACACTTGGTTTCTTTTCTACTTTTGAAAAAACCATGATCAATTAAAAATTGTCAGAGAAACTTAGGTGAAAAATGGCGCTGCGATAGTAAAACAGTGATTTAAAAAAGTTACCTTATAATTCCTCTTCACGTAAATAAAAGATTCCATTATCTTCCTCCATCCCAGATCAGTTACCATAACATAATCAACTTAATTAAACACATCGATAAATTGAGACTTTACCTTTGAAAAATCAACTTACAACTGCTTCCTCACTTTAACGCAGATAACCACTATCTGCAACTGCACCAACTCGCACACGAATATAACTTAACCCTGCGATACAGCTTACAACATCGCTGCTCGCTCACATGTAACAGCTCGAGAGCAAAGATATGACATTATTGTACAATCGACTAATATTCAAATGACACCTACCACACTGAGGTGACATAATAATGGCATAGCGATAGACATACACTCCTGGAAATGGAAAAAAGAACACATTGACACCGGTGTGTCAGACCCACCATACTTGCTCCGGACACTGCGAGAGGGCTGTACAAGCAATGATCACACGCACGGCACAGCGGACACACCAGGAACCGCGGTGTTGGCCGTCGAATGGCGCTAGCTGCGCAGCATTTGTGCACCGCCGCCGTCAGTGTCAGCCAGTTTGCCGTGGCATACGGAGCTCCATCGCAGTCTTTAACACTGGTAGCATGCCGCGACAGCGTGGACGTGAACCGTATGTGCAGTTGACGGACTTTGAGCGAGGGCGTATAGTGGGCATGCGGGAGGCCGGGTGGACGTACCGCCGAATTGCTCAACACGTGGGGCGTGAGGTCTCCACAGTACATCGATGTTGTCGCCAGTGGTCGGCGGAAGGTGCACGTGCCCGTCGACCTGGGACCGGACCGCAGCGACGCACGGATGCACGCCAAGACCGTAGGATCCTACGCAGTGCCGTAGGGGACCGCACCGCCACTTCCCAGCAAATTAGGGACACTGTTGCTCCTGGGGTATCGGCGAGGACCATTCGCAACCGTCTCCATGAAGCTGGGCTACGGTCCCGCACACCGTTAGGCCGTCTTCCGCTCACGCCCCAACATCGTGCAGCCCGCCTCCAGTGGTGTCGCGACAGGCGTGAATGGAGGGACGAATGGAGACGTGTCGTCTTCAGCGATGAGAGTCGCTTCTGCCTTGGTGCCAATGATGGTCGTATGCGTGTTTGGCGCCGTGCAGGTGAGCGCCACAATCAGGACTGCATACGACCGAGGCACACAGGGCCAACACCCGGCATCATGGTGTGGGGAGCGATCTCCTACACTGGCCGTACACCACTGGTGATCGTCGAGGGGACACTGAATAGTGCACGGTACATCCAAACCGTCATCGAACCCATCGTTCTACCATTCCTAGACCGGCAAGGGAACTTGCTGTTCCAACAGGACAATGCACGTCCGCATGTATCCCGTGCCACCCAACGTGCTCTAGAAGGTGTAAGTCAACTACCCTGGCCAGCAAGATCTCCGGATCTGTCCCCCATTGAGCATGTTTGGGACTGGATGAAGCGTCGTCTCACGCGGTCTGCACGTCCAGCACGAACGCTGGTCCAACTGAGGCGCCAGGTGGAAATGGCATGGCAAGCCATTCCACAGGACTACATCCAGCATCTCTACGATCGTCTCCATGGGAGAATAGCAGCCTGCATTGCTGCGAAAGGTGGATATACACTGTACTAGTGCCGACATTGTGCATGCTCTGTTGCCTGTGTCTATGTGCCTGTGGTTCTGTCAGTGTGATCATGTGATGTATCTGACCCCAGGAATGTGTCAATAAAGTTTCCCCTTCCTGGGACAATGAATTCACGGCGTTCTTATTTCAATTTCCAGGAGTGTATATACACATGAGGGTAGTATCGCGTACACGAGGTATAAAAGGCCAGAGCACTGGCGGAGCTGTTATTTGTACGCAGGTGGGTCGTGTGAAACGGTATTCCACATGATTACGGGCGCACGACGGGAATTAACAGACTTGAACGAGGGATGGTAGTTGGAGCTAGATACACGGGACATTCCATTTCGGAAATCGTTGGGAATTTAATATTCCGAGTCAAGAGTGTGCTCAGAATACTACATCTCAGGCGTTACGAGTACCTCTCACCACGAACAACGCAGTGGTCGACGGCCTTTGATCGACGGCCATCACTCGACGACGTAGAGCACCAGCGTTTACAGAGTTCTCAGTGCTAACGGACAAGTAACACTGCGTGAAATAACAGCAGAAATCAATGTGGGATGTACGACGAACGTATCCATTAGGATAGTGCGGCGAAATTTGTCGTTAATGATTTGTGACAGCGGACGACTGACGCGAGTGCCTTTGCTAACAGCAAGACATCGCCTACAACGCCTCTCTTCGGCTCGTGACCGTATCGGTTGGACCCTAGACGATCGGAAAACCGTGGTCTCGTCAGATGAGTCCAATGGCAGCGTTCGAGTGTGGTGCAGATCACCTTGAAGCCATGGACCAAAGTTGTCGACAACGCACTGCGCGAGCTGGTGGTGGCTCCATAATGGTGTGGACAGTGTTTACATGGAATGCACTGGTTCCTATGTTCCAACTGAACTGATAATTGACTGGAAATGGTTATGTTTGGCTACTTGTACACCATTTTCAGCCATTCATGTGCTTCATGTTCCGAATCAACGATTAAATTCTTATGGAAGACAGTGCGTCATGTTCGCTATTGATTTTGAAGAACATTATGGATAATTCGAGCGAATGTTTTGGTCACATCACCCGACGTGAATCTCATCGAAAATGTATGGGACATAATCGAGAGGTCAGTCGCGCACAAAACCCTGCACAGGCAATACTTTTGTAATTATGATTGGCTATAAAGGCAACATGGGGTCAATATTTCTGCAAGATACCTCCAACGACTTGTTGAGTCCATGCCATGCTGAGTTGCTGCACTGCACAGGGCAAAAGGAGGTCCGACACAGTATTAAAAGGTCACTTCAGTGTACGAGCACAGACGTGGAGGCAAGGGATTAATGTGGTATTATGGTCTTACCGCCGTGCGTGCGGTAAACTCGGAAACGTGAAGCATAATGACGTTCTTACCAAATGCGTCCAAAGAGGACATTGGTGCAACTCCAGTGCGGTTGTACAAGCACTGGCATTGAAACAAGAGGCCAGTGTGGCAGTCTTGTCTTCCCACTGTGCGTG
The DNA here is from genome assembly GCF_023864275.1 of Schistocerca cancellata. NCBI lineage: Eukaryota > Metazoa > Arthropoda > Insecta > Orthoptera > Acrididae > Schistocerca > Schistocerca cancellata. Next base: position 455,907,228 of record NC_064628.1, on the reverse strand, counting down.
TGGTAAGTTCGGAAACGTGAGCTATGGCAACGTTGTTACCAAACGCGTCTACACAGGACCAACGGGCTGTTACTCTTTTCTTGACTGGCGAAACTAGCACTGGTAGACATCCACCGGAGAATGAAGAATACGTATGAGGCAGCATTTCTGTCGGAAACTACCGTTGTGGAGTAGTGCGCCAAATTCCGTACTGGTCGACATTCGACATATAAACGACCCCCCCCTCCCCCACCGCAAATGTCGTAACGCAGAAGCTACCCACACTCAAGTGGGAGGCACTCTAGCAACCGCCCTCTAGTTCTGATCTCTCTAACATGTGCTGATCACGTCTTTCGTCCCTGAAAAAAGGCCCTGAAGCGGCCACATTTTCTGTCGGACGACAATGTGAGTTACGGATTTCTTCAGGCAGCAGGACACGGTGTTTTACAATCTGATATCTTCAACTTGGTGCGTCGGTGGGATGATTGCCTCAATTCTCACGGTGATTTTGCCTGACTGGGATACCGATTCTGGACTGTAGGGCCGCTTATATGTATGGTCCACATCTTCTCCTACACCACTTTACCGATCTCAACCAAACTCGGTACACATATCAGTTACTGCATGGAAAGAATCGCTGTGAGGTACTAACTACCCACCTATGTAGGGAGTGTGGCTGAAAAAGTAGTGTAGGCCATGACCTGCCAATCTCCGGACTTCATTCGTTCAGTATTTGAGAATGAGAGCACTTGGTGACTTACAACAAACTTTACATATAATTTCAAATCTTTACGGAACTTTTTCTCTTTGACAACCCCAAAAAATCATGGTAGGAAAAAGGTTATCACTTACTACATTCACTCACAGTGAAATTGCCGCGTCAAGCATAACGTTTTAATTTAATACTGTAAGTAGGCTGTTTAGGTTTTCTTATTGGCAACATTACGTAGCGCTCTGTATGAAAATCACTGGCTGTGCTGTGTGCAGTCTGTGGCTAGTTGCATTGTTGTCTGCCATTGTAGTGCTGGGCAGCGGTAGCTGGATGTGAACAGCGCGTAGCGTTGCGCAGTTGGAGGTGAGCCGCCAGCAGTGGTGGATGTGGGGAGAGAGATGGCGGAGTTTTGAAATTTGTAACACTGGATGTCATGAACTACTATATATATTATGACTGTTAAGGTAAATACATTGTTTGTTCTCTATTAACATCTTTCAATTGCTAACTATGCCTATCAGTAGTTAGTGCCTTCTGTAGTTTGAATCTTTTATTTAGCTGGTAGTAGTGGCGCTCGCTGTATTGCAGTAGCTTGAGTAACGAAGATTTTTGTGAGGTAAGTGATTTGTGAAAGGTACAGGTTAATGTTAGTCAGGGCCATTCCTTTGTAGGGATTTATGAAAGTCAGATTGCGTTGCGCTAAAAAATACTGTGTGTCAGTTTAAGCACAGTCATTTATAATTTTTCTAAGGGGACGTTTCAATACTTTCTTGCTAATTACTTTATTCGCAACACACACACAGTACTCACATATGCCACTGAACGTATCTGCAAAATGCTATCATTGTACGACGGATAGTGCCGGAGATAATACCTCGTAAACACGGAGATGCATGAAGAACTGCAGATTATGCAAGACGTCTAAATTTATTACTTGCTTACTACTAACAGTATGCACAACACATTTCGCAAGCAGCATTTACATACGCCGCTGAATGTACCTACAAAATTGTATCATTGTATGACACACTGTTAATGAGAAATGACGACATAAACATCGTGACGTGTGAAAGCGAGACTACAGGACGAAATTCACTACAGATAGAGGTGCAATGCGTGTAGAAATATATGTGACTTATATATGACATGTGTATGTGCGTATGTAGGAAAGCAGTGGGTAAAAAACTCTTGCCAAAACTCGTGGATCATTTCAACCAAACTGTCTGGAAAGAAATATTGTCAGGGTAGGACTTGGCATCCTTCTGTTGGGGGTGGTGGTGTAGAAAGCGATCACACTAAAAATGATACGATTGTTTGGGCTTGATTATATGGTTTTGTAGGACTATGTTGGTGAGGGCGGAATCTGAACAGATGGAGGTCATTGTGGAAGGAAGGGTGGCAGGCAGAGATGGGTAACTTGATGGTAAGGCAATTTGGGAGGATTCCATGAGTCAAGCAAAACGCAGGAACAGTACGTGGGACTGGTTTCTGGCTAGGGATATGGAAACTTTTCTGTATTGGCGCAGATGGAAGGAACAAAGTGGTGCAAAAACGCGAAAAAATACGTAAATAACTTAGAATTACATCCGAAAGAAATTCGCAGAAATACAGCCGAAGACGGGGGCAAAATCACGGAAAGGTAGAAACGGATGAAATAAGGGAAAACAAGATGAAATCTGAGGGAGTACGTCGATAGTGGAAGGCGAAAACCCACTAAAATTGGTGTGAAGTCACAATGAGATCAAGAAGAAATAAAAAAAAATGTTTTACTGTGGGTTGCAGATCTGAGGGTGAAAAAGTATGGGCAAGGGCAGAGGTGACTGGATTAGATGATATTGGTAGATGTGAACTTTGATAGAATGGTAAAGAAGTGGTGGATGGGTAGGGGTTGGCAGGATGTGATTCTAGATCGTGCGGCACAGAAAAGGCGTGGGAAAAAACACGCGAAAATACGGGATAGTGATGCAGGAGACTTATTAGATTGGAGGTATAGCATTAATGGTATGGGACATAAGATGCTGCACCAACAATCAGCGTGGTCTTGTAGCCGTCTGTTGTGTGCGGGCGAGACGGTTGATACACTGTGACTCGTAAGTAGAGCGTACAGTGCAGTTTGCAAGGCGACAAGAGAAACACAGGAAAGAAGAGAAAGAGTGACGGACATTGATTGTAGTAATGCATCAGAAAATAGTAGCAAAGGAAATCAGCATTGGGTCAGGAGGGAAGAAAAGCCGTCGGGCAGAATCAAACAATGGAAAATCCAGGATGGAATGTAACAATATTATGAAAGGATAGTTGTGACTCATCATATAGCGGAGATGCTGAGTTGCAGATAGGCACAAGAAAAAAAGCTGTCAGAATGCAAGCTTTCTTCCAACAAAGCCATTGTCAAAAATAGCTTTCGGCCATCAAGGCCTTTATCAAAAATAGACAACAGACACCCACAAGGTCTTTGTCAAGAATAGGTAACTGACACCCACCCACCCACCCACCCATACACACACACACACACACACACAAACACGCACACACACACACACACACGCACGCACAAGGGTCATGTGTGTGTGTGTGTGTGTGTGTGTGTGTGTGCCTGTTATCAATTTTTGACAAAAGCCTTGTTGGCCCAACAATGGAAAATCCAGTATGGAATGTAGCAATACTCAATACTATGAAAAGATAGTTACTACTCAACATATAGTAGATATGTTGAGTTGCAGATAGGCACAACAAAAAGACTGTGACAATAAGCTTTCGGCCAACAAGGCCTTTGTCAAAAACAGACACACACACACAAACACACAAACGTAACTCATTGCCTTGGGGCAGACTTTCGCTGTGCCTATTGAGACTCAAAATCTCTGCTGAGCAAGAACTATATAATATTGTTACATTCTCTGGATGTCTGCATCAAGGATACATAACTACAAGCAGCTTCAATAAAATACAAAATCTAAAACTAGTTACCTTACATTAAACAGGTCTTCTATTACCCTCAAAATAATCATAACCCAATACTCTTCTTAAAATACTTCGATTTCTTCCCTTATCTCAAATAATTAACCAGTAAATCAACACGGTCCACTTCCTTAGAATATAACCGCAAACGTACCACTCGGCCTACGGCGTATTACTATTCATGACACATCACTGCCGACTACTGTGTCTACTTATCTCACGATTAACAGAGCGCAACATCTGGCAAAGCAGAGATGTTTCAGGCAAGTTTCCAGACGACACAGCATCTCTGATGACACTGCGCACTTATAATTTCAAAATGTAGGGAAGTCCTAATAATACCACAGCAATAATGATTACAAAAGGAATAAATCGTTATGCACAGGCGCACAAACATTGTCGTAAGTATCAGTGTCCATGAGATACAAGTTAACAAATGTGAAAGTTTTTATGATCTAGAAATGCCAGAGTTAAACTTTTACCTTTTTTTGAAATAAGTTCTTGAAGTTTGTTTTCATAACATTAATTGTTCCAAGGAAAATGCGCTGCGCGTAGTCTGTGAAATATCTTTCTAAAAATTAGTTTCGTCACAAATGTTAGGTTTCCACTGCCCTAGTTTTAGCAGTGTCTTGAGTAAACAATATTGTAGTCGGTAAAAGTATACAATAGAATACGACAATAATACGACTGTGCACAGTGCAGCACCAAAGTGTTGTAGAATCGTTCTTGAAGTGATCATTGTCGAAGAATCAGTTTGTGATCAGTCTGTTAAATTCTCCGCTGACAACTCAAAGCCAAATATCACAACCATGCTGCTGAGCGTAACGTTCCATCTTTGACACAAAAGAATTTTTTCAGTGCAATTGAAGAAAGTTATGCTCTCTCCATTGTGAAATCATAGATCTTTTTGTTTAGTCCTACCACAGTGCAGGTGTCCAAGCATAAATGTTAATCATACATGCAATTAAAGAATTATATAGAGGTAAATGTTATAACATATTACATATGTGTTCAAACATTAAAGTTACAAAATCGGTCAACAGAGCTTAGTCAGAGTTTTATAAATCCTAACGCTAAACAAGTGACATAATCTCATATGCAATACACTGTTAAAATATGCATAAATTCACTCCTTATCAGTAAAATAAAATAATCTCAGTAAATAAAGATTGACATACTATGACAGCATCAGTGAAAAAACCACGTGACAAATCTCAGTTACAAAAGAATGTATCTGTCTTATACAGTCACGAATTAACATTTTTCTGCTTAAAACTGTCTAACATATACAATAATTTTATCTAAGAAATGCTACTTTCTGCAGAATTTTACAAGGTCGTCTAACTTCTGGGAAGGAAAGTAGATGAAAAAGGAGAGAAAGGGTTCGTCTTGTTGTGCACAGCATGCTGTTTGCTCCTGTTGAAAGAACTATGTTGTTACTGAGTCAGTCGTCGGTCTGTCAAACATAACATAAGTACAATTTGTGGCCACAAGGGTATCTAATCTACGTATGTACTGACCAAGAATTCGTATCTTAGAAGTATCTGCTTTATGTAATCGAAACAGTTAGAAGGTAAGCAATAAAGAGTTGGTGTACAAGGATTACTGCTAAACACCATGGAATAAACATAAATCATGTGAAACAAAGTGATGGTGACCTACTGAGAAAAACAACAGTAAAATTAGGAACATGAACACAGATAGAATCTCTCACAACCAGAGTGAACAAACAGATATCTACAAGCAAAAAATCGTTTGGAACATCATGACAAATCAAATGTAGCATCCGCTCCATAACCTTATCAACGACTACCGTTTTCAATGCATACAAATTCCCTTTCTCGGGCAAAAAGATTACTAAATCTGAAAAATTACGAAGTGTGCATAGTAAGCACATGACAAGTTTCCTAACCAAATTCGCATCTTCTTATGCATAGTCAATACATCGCTTAAAAATATATCACATGACGGCACTAAACTATATCAAAATAAAACCTTCATAACATCATGTCATATCCACTACTAAAATTCCTCCAATACGTAATCATTCATCTTCACATCAATATAAATGTACCTAAAATGTTTCATGACTTCGCTGAGAAACTCAGTACTCTTTGCTGATAACAGCAAATTCATCCAGAAATTTAACAACTCCTTACCTGATCTGCACAAGCGTTCAACTTCATTTAGCTTTGTCTGTAAATTCCACTGTATCACACTGTCTTCCTGTAAGAAAAATTATTAGCTTGTTCTCGTACCTGTGAAACACTTTTTATGTGTTCATCATTTGTTTCATCTCCATTTCATTTTATTTTCTTCTCCTCGTTATATCTCTAAAAATAAATTACATGGTGCTTAATGTGTAAAATATAGTCTACAGCAGTGAAGCAAATTGTATCAAGACATCATGTGAGGCAGAAATACAAGAAATTGTTTACGTTGCATCCTCAAAAAATCAAAATCTACTCTAAGGGTTCCCATTATATCTAACGAGATAAATGATAAGAGGCATGTATGCAGGCTGAAATAAAAATTTGTCTTACTTATAGGTGTGCAAACGTTCCAAAATCCCATAGAAAAATACTCTTGGTGTCTGCATTCTCTCTCCAGCAATGTATGTGGACAGAATAAAAAGTGTAAAAGCAGACATTATTCGTGAACTTTTTTGACATTAGAAATGTGGTGGATGCCAAGGCTGCATTTAGTCCGTAATGATTTGACTTCAAAAGCGTGGGATGACAAATTCGTCGAATGCAGTAAAGACCATTCTAAGTGTTTACCTTCGTGTAATATACGGTGAGAGCGAACATCTGGAAATTTCTGTCCCTGTCTTTTGTCTTTTGAAGTCGTTTTCTGTTCTTTGCTGCTTTCTTAATGTTTGCAAGTGCAGTGTCTACTATTTGGTGATGCCGTAAGCATTGCGGAATTGGTACCATTTCTCTAATTCTGTTTGGTGGTAATTTGTTTTTGAGCACTAAATAAGCAGAAAGTAACGTAGAATCGTTTGCTAAAGTATGTATGATATCCTGAAAAATGTTGATCTATTTGTCCCATTCTCTGTGTTTTTTATGACAGTAAAGTTTGCATAATTTCTCAATTTCGTTCATAATTCTTTCAGCTGGACTAGATGAGGCATAGCAGATGGATATAAAAATTGGCTTAATCTTTCTATTGTTCACTGTGCGAATCAAGAAACAGGATCTAAATTGAGGTCCACTATCACAGATAACTGTCAACATATCCCACTTCTCCTAAAAAGTTCTTAACATATGCCGCTGAGGCAGTCTTGCCAGTTGCTTTTGTCAGTGGTGTCAAGGAAACTAATATGGAAGTAAGCTCTACAGCTACAAAAATGTGCGAATAACCTTGTCGGCTAGTCGTAACAGGTCCATGGTAAATGGCGTAGTTTGGCTGGAATGATAGGGTATAACTGAGCAATGTAGGAAGTAGTTGATGTTTTAGCCTTTAGACAGAATTTACATTTATCTAAAATTCGTCGAATCCGTTTTTTCGTGTTGAAAATGTAAGAAGTTTGTAAAAACATTAAGTGATCCATAGTGTGCGTAACTTAGGCGAATGTGCCATATAAGTTTGTTAAGTGAATTTTCAGGAATACGAACAAGTAATGTAGTACAGTCAGGTTTCAGATGTTTGAAAAGAACATTGTTCCTTACAAAGTAAAACAGTCTAACTGAAGATTTGGCTTTATCACGCCACTGTTGCTTAATGTTTTTCATTTGGGCCTTTTGCCTTGTTTCCTTACATTGTCACTTAAATCTGATGAAACGTAATTTTAGAATTCTGATTGTTGTATGTACAGTATGCTGAAATTGGACTGGCCAAAGTTTGTAGATGGACCAGTTTGTGTTCCTCCAAGAGATCGTGATGAAGCATCTGCTACAAGATTTTCTACACCACGAAGGTATACAACGGTAAAGCTATATTCTTGTAAATACATTACCTATCTTATTAATCGTCTCGCAAAAGTTTGGCTGTCGTGGTAAATTGTAAGGCTCAGTGGTCTGTATAAAGTTTGGTGTGTTTCAAATAAGAAATGTTGAGATTTAGCGAAAGCCCAAATGACTGCCAATACCTCGAGCTCAGTGATGGAATAATTACTTCCAGAGGGTGATAATACTCAACTTACAAATGCGACACTTTTTTTAGCAATAACCCCATCTTCTTCAGTCACTTGGAATAGATATATGCCAGTTTCCATCTTTGAACAGTTAGTAGCCAAACAAAAGGCGCGAGGAAGTCGGGATGTGAAAGTAATGGTGCATCTAGCAAATCCCGTTTTAAAGTGTCTAATTATTTTTGTAAATGTTCGTTCCAGCACTAGTTTGTATTTGTACCATCAAGCTGACATAACCCTGTAATGAATGAAACGACGAAAGAAATTTATGAGGCCAAGAAAACTTCTCACTTGGCATTTAGATGTTGGAGTAACGATATCCCGAACGGCCTGAAGTTTGTCTGGATCAGGTTCAATGCCAGAAGCTGAAACCATATGTCCAAAAAAATTAATTGAAGTCTTTCCAAATTACAATTTATTCAGATTGAAAGTAACCCCTTTCTTTAAAAAAATTCAAACAATGGGTTTAAAGTGTTATTGTGCCACGTTTTCTCTACATTGAGTATGTCTTCAAAATATGTAGTGACCCTGTTCTTTAATTATCAGGTAGAATGATGTTTAATCCTTTGATAAATTCTGCTGAAGAGATGTTCAAGCCGAAATGAAGTTTGCAAAACTGGTAACAGATTCCAAAGGAAAGAAACGCTGTGTTTTTCCTACTATTTGGATGAAGTTCAGTTTGCCAAAAACTGGACATCAAATCGAGAGTGGACAATACGGTAACACCATGAAATTTCTGTAATAATTCGTATAATGTTTGTGGTCTGTCTGTTTCTGCTATAATGATATCATTTATTTGCCTCGAATTCAGAACAAGTCTGAGAGATCCGTCTTCCTTCGGTACGATGTGTAATGGACTGTTGTACGAAGTAGCCGCTGTTTCAATGATGCCTTGCTGAAGCACGGATTCAATCTCATGTTTTACATTATCTCTATAACTAAATGGAATAACGTCTTCCTACAAAGTACTGTACGGTTTCACTTGAAACTCGTGAAGGAATCCTACAGTATAAATGTTTCCGGAATAATATCAAAAACATGAACACGCGCTTGAAGAATCTGCCATAATTGTTGTTTGTCTTGGTCAGGTGTGGCTTTGCAACTTTTTGCTTTAGTCTGTATTACCTCTAAAATGTTTGTTGGTGATTCGTTATCTTTATCTGAGTAAGAAAAGTCTGTGTCATTTAAGTGTGTCATGTACCAATCAATGTTTTTGTTTGAAATTAAGAAATTTAGTCTGTTGATGTCCCATATCTCTCGATAAGCTTTGTTCAAAGTTTAATGAAATCTGAGCATCGTTGCTGTATAGCGATATGCAAAGCTCGTTGAATTCCAATAATGCTTTGTGTGTTGTTTTTTTTCAGAAAATCGATACCCAGTACTGCTTCTGTTGTAAGTAGATAGAAAAAAGCCTAACCTTATACCATGATTTCCCGATGTGTTTGTGGTCTGATATCAAATCGTTTCCCTGCAACAGCACGTCTTGTTTTAATTTTGTGTAGGGGTAAAGTAGGAGAAGGTTCGTCTGAATTATGTTTGTTGAATGCTGAATCGCTGATAACTGTGACGGGAGAACCAGTGTCTAAAAGTGCATTTAAACGCGTTTTCCTGTGTGTGTACTGGTGACAGGGTGGTAAATGTGTCTCTGTGATTCTTTTTTCTCTTGTAATAACAAATTTCTAATGTCTTCTAAACAGATCATATTTTCAATAATTTTGTGTGAATGAGTAGTGTCCTGTGTTGTCTCGCCGATCGAATATTCTGGCGTCTGCACTTGTAGTCATTGTCTTCCTCCGCTGTCGCGTCTCCGTGTGTTGGGTGATGAAACTTCAGCTTTCCGTACTGTTCTTTGTTGTTCCAGATTATTCGGACAGTGCTTCTGTGGATGCAGACGGATGTCCGGTTTATTTAATGAAAGATTTTGTCGCTTATTAAAGTTTAATCTTCTTCAGGTTTCGTTATTCCTGTTCCCATAACTGTTATTTTGAATCTGATGAGTTGACTGTTGTCGTGTGAGTTGTGATGGTATGATTGTTGTCTGTGATTGTGTAAACTGCTGTTCCTCTGTACGCAATTATATCCTGAACTATTATTGCTTATGTGTGGCTCACCGTGAGTGTTGATGTGAGAAATGGTTTATGTTGTCTTCTGTATAGAATGTCTGCTGATTGTTGAGATGAAAATTATGATTCTGCTGGTAATTGTTTTCTTAAAATCCATTAAAGTTCTGGCTGTTATAATTTTGATATCGCTATCGTCTGTCGTTCCCAAAAGGGTTCCGTCTGTTGTCATTAAATGACCCCCTCTGACCTCTGCTGTGTCTGTCCCGACAATTGCTGTTTTTGTGCGAAAAATTGTTATTCATATATTGAGTGAGTGTATGGCTTCTCAATCTCTAGTAATTGTAAAATGTCTCGGAATGTATGAATATTTTATAGAATGCATTTTAACGACGAGCTATTAATTGTCCCATAAGTCATCTACCAGTTTCGGTTATTAACCATCATCCAGGATGTAGGGTACAACAGATTAAATAAAAGCATCCCATATTCCCTTAAATCTGAACAATATCAAAATTATCCAGTGAAACTGTACAAACACCTGGAATAATTTGTCTTAGAATACTGACAGTCATATCTCATGTCAATTAGAGTGACATCACAGGAAAAACAAAGACCATGAGCTGTGACTGTCAGTATTCTAAGATATATTATGTCATGTGTTTCAACAATTTCACTGGGTAAGTTTGATATTGTTCACCGTTAGTGGAATATGGGATGCTTTCAATTAATTTGTTGTACCATACATCCTGGATGATGGTTACTAACAGAAACCGTTAGATGACTAATGGGACAAACAGCTTTTGTGAAAATGTGCTTTATGAAATACTTTACGGCTGTTGAACCTCACCTTATACAAATGTTGCATTAATATTTTTTTCTGGTGTCTTGTGAATAGCGAAATACGTAATTATGCTGGAAGTTTCCAAACGCAAAGTGGGATTAACGCTGATGGGCTGTAATATTCTGACAAATGTTGGTTTTGTCGTAGCATGCGTTCAAGAAATTGTGTGAGCTTTCCATTTCGCGAGTTTTCAAAGTTACGTAAATTTAGAAGTTTGTCCTTGACACCATGCTGTGTTGTCTCAAACCAGTATGCTCCAAGGAATGCACTCTGGAATCCTTCAACTGAAAAATACCGTTGTGCAATCAGTCTCATTCTTATTGTTGGTTCTCCTTCTAAAAAAACTGCATATTAATTCCGATTTGTGTGTGGCAGTCAAAGTAGGTGGTAATGAAATACTACTGCTGGACCCAGTCTAACGGATGTGTCGTTTGCTCCATTTCGAAAAACTGTAAACTTCCTTGATGATAAAAAATGTTTGTAGGCAAAGCTGTCGTGTCTCTGTGTATTGTAAGAATTTTGTCTATAGAAGTAAGTGTGAGAATGTTCGTGTGTTTGTACAATCTCTTTCTCTCAATGGTTTGCTTAAATGTCACTGTTTAATATTTTCCATTTCGCGTTCCATGTAGTTTTCTGTGCAATTGTGAGTACAATCCTGAGAAGTTAAACTATTTTCAATTTTTGCAATATCAGCGTGAATTTTGTGCATTACTTCATTACTTGCTTGTGCTGACTGTTAAGTGTCATCTGTCCGAGTTAAAAATTTTCTAACGACTGGTATTCCTATGTTTCTGTAAAGTGTGGCGGTTGGATTCCATCTGATTGATCATTTGCATTTACATGTAATGGAGTTACTTTTATTGGAAGTTCATCAACCAGAGCTTTCAGTGAGTCGCACTGTTCCTTCTTATTGGCAACGATCGTTTTTGTGTCTGTTTCTATTTGTTATGTCTGTTCTGAATGTGTGCGTGACACCTTTTATAATAATCCTAGGTAATACCTTTTTGATCATAGCAATAATTAAAGCTTTGTCTTGACGGTATGTGTCAGTGATTGCTTTAAGCCGCTCTCTCCGAAAAACGTTGTTATGCTTGTGTGTGTTGCTGCGATTTCCTCGATCCTAAAAGTAACATTCTGAATACCTGTTTTAGTTTTTTTTTTTTTTGCTTAAATTCCTTCCAAGTAGCTCTGCGTTTTCTTTTTGTTGTTTCGCTTTTGACCACATTTGAGTAAAGTGTCAAATTTCTTTGACATTGTTTTGTTCTTTTCTTGTAATAACTACTGAAGCAGAAGACCAAAGTAATTTATCTGCAAAGAGTTTGTTTGCTGAGTGGTGAACCGGGTGTATGACAGTAGTGTCTGAACAATTTATCATTGTTTGAGTGGCTGTGGTTTTTAACGGAGGTGAATTTGCAACATTCAGTCTCGAGTTTTGACTCATGGCAAAGAATGAGAAGTCCAAATTTGCCAAAATGTTGTTATCTGGATTTTGAATTGTATCTGATTCAAAAGTTTCGGCATTAATTGTACTCTGACTGTCCGGACGGGACGTAACAGAGTCCTGTATTATTGCATCTAAATTAAGCTCACCGTTAGTAGCAACTATTTGATCCGAAAGTACATTATTATTGTCTGCTGAATTTTGAAAATCAATTTTCTGCGAGTTGATTGTGGTACTAAGTTGAGTGGCATGTTAGCAAAAAATTCAATACAATGCTCAGACCAAATCATCAGAAATGTAACACTTGGTCTCTCTAACAGAGGGAAAGAAATGCAATTTGTTAGTAAATGGTGCATCGACAAAGCGCAATTATCAATAATGTAACACGAGAGCAGTGCACTTAGCTGACACAGAAACATTCATATCCTGAAAGTTATCTTAATACAAAATAATATGATTGTTATATATTAAAAGTTTTGCTTGCATGCAGTGTAAGCTATCTGTAGGCTTACGTAAAGTTTCAACATATGAATTTAGTAAACTATGAAAATAAGAAACGACTGTGAGAATACACTGCAAAATCTGACTCAGAAAGTAGCCTAAAACTGCCTGTCCGGTTCACAGCCAACATGCCAGGTTGGACCGGTAGCCCCTCTTTCTACATCTTCAAACAACTCGTCACAAGAAATCACGAAACAGTTGAAAGTGCTGCATCAATACTATATAAAAGCTTTGGCATATGCTATGCTACCGTTGAGTATAGTCTAGTTGAAACATTCATGTTATGAGAAAATGTAATTTGCTTATATACATATTAGTACGATCTACAATCGTGGGAACTTATATTATGCTCTGTTCGTTAGCCGCTAACCCTGTTTGTAGGCTTTCATTTAATACACCTTTCACACCAACGTTCTTCTGAGATTAGTGCATAGTACACTGTTCACTAACATTCATTATTTACTTGAGTGTCCGCCACAGGCACTAAGTGAACGTGTCTTAACTGCAGATGTGCTTACCTTGAGCGCTTTGAGATTGTGCGTATTATGTACATAAATCAGCATGCGATGACAACTGGGTCCACAGCTCGCTTCATTGCTAGCCACTGGCCTGGTAATCATTCAATCCGTTGCTGCAGTTCTCGCGTGTGCCTATAGGCGCTTGGATTTAACGCCGCCTGCAGTGTTAACAGAAGACAGAATGTGTCCACGGATTAGCCACAAGACTGCACCGTTCTTCCAGTCTGACGGATGTGAGTAAACATTCGTTTTGAGTCTTCACATGTTTTTTCCGTCTGCATCGATTCACAGCATCACTCGCGTGGGTGTCCTATGTTTTCCACTTTAGTAAACACGGAGTCTATTCAGAGGCACCAAGTTTTATTCATTCGAATTTACTCTTACGTAGAAAGATATGCAGGCTTTCTTTTTGAGTCACCCAGATCGTAAGATTTTTTTGTGATACGGAACGTCAAGTAACATTTGCAATAAAGTTTACATATTTGTCCATTCGCGTTTGCGTTCACATAGGAACATATGCAGTCTTTCAGTTTTAGTCCACTAGCTCGTAAACATCTTGTGACATAGATGGTCAAATAATGCTTCACATAGTTACAAAATTTAGTTGACGAAAACATCACTTTCTAAAATAGAGTCTTGTTTCTGTACATTAAGCAAACAAAATCGCTTAGACAATAAAATTAAGCATTTCGGTATCCATGACACGTTGTTCTACATCTCCACTCGATGAATTCTAACAAGCCTCAGAACAAATTATTAAGAAAAGTGGATAAAAAAATTCACCATGCACATGAAAGAGAACATGCAAACCAAATGCTCAAATAAAAATGCCTGACCGCAATTATGATAAAAAAGCAGTAAATAATTCATGTCCCACATTCCAACTAGTACCGTAACCTCAGACTATTTACATGTAATGAAATTGAAGGATCACTTAATTAACGCAAACAAAAATTAATTATCTTAATCTAGTTAAAGGGATGAAACACATTTCATAGGCACATGTTGAAATTTGGCTCTGCCTTTCGTGTAACTTAAAGCTAAGGTGATCTGCTTTATAGTTTTTGTTCATTATTCGTTTTCTGAACGGAGAAGATTCTGTTCTCAGCCATTTGGTTTCTTAATTAGAGCATGCAGCTATTCAATCTTGTGCAACACAAAAGTTCGTGTCATGCCTCATAAACGTTATACTATATTCGAAGTTCCGATCACTTATGAGCTCGTATTCACTATGTATCTACATATTTTTTATAACGCACAAATCTGATGCCTCCTTTTATCTTTGAACTGTGCATGTGATAAAAATATTCTTAAGAAGGTTAAGAAGAAAGAGAAAAAAATTGTAGTTATCAGTTAGTATCCACACGAATAATGGACAAAGTAAACAAATTAATAGACAAAGTAAACAAGTTAATGGACAAAGTAAACTGCTTGTCTCTTTCTCGTGGCATTGTTTCACACCTAATATACAATGGATGTCCACATGTGTACAAATACTGACATTTTCAGTTCATGCCTTTTTTACTTATACACTACATAATCTTTACTTATATATTTGTGTACTCGGACTCGGACACAGAATCCAAGCAGTAACTGTCCATATACATACAGCAAAACAGAAATGGATAGATAGTGCTTGGATTCTGTGTCCGAGAACACGAAGACTTAATTTACAAGTCACGTCTCGACAATATTTAGAAGACAAATTCATCATATCACATAGAAGTACATAAATGAATACACAAAATAAGGTAGGAAACGATCACGATAGATAAACGAACACAAAACCTTTCATTGTATATATTCTTTCAGGTCCTGCTGTTGTTATTTGCCTTTAATTTTGTTAGACTCGGGGTATGTTCCAACATAGCATCCTTCGTGTCGGATTCTAATTATTCTGTAAGGGCCAATGTACAATAATTGCCACTCTTTATCCTTCTTCTGTAAAAGCAAAGGCCCAGGATGCATCCTCAGTAATATTTTCTCACCTGCTAGAAAGCTTTGTGTATGGCCGAGTCTTTTATTATAAACCACTTCCCGCAAGTGAGTACTTTCAGGCATATGGGGAAGCTTCCACCCACTACAGCCTGTCTCTTCTGCAAATTCCCGCACAATTCGAAGTCATCACAGATTTCATCCTGGACGCTAACGCCATCATTGAATCACGGCATTGAATTTGCTCATTAGAATCGGTACCCCGGATTGTACCTATTATTGTTGCTCTTTGGCCACCCACTAAAATATGACGAACTTTGCACGTTTACGTCTGGTTTTGTTCCAGGACCGGCGTGCGGCACTGTACCGTTGCCACAACATTCAATGCTACGGCCATGATTGATGGTGGGCGCGTTGGAATGCACAGAAGGTGCGCCACCGTAGCCGTTATTACTTTTAGTCTTCCTGCTTCAGATCTATAGAATCAGGAACGGACAAGAAGTCAGTTACTGCCTGCTACAGTGATCTCGAATACTAATGTAGTTTGGCCTTCAATATTCTAGGGGCTCGTCCCAATAGCGTTTTTTGCGGATGTACTGCTCAAAATACTTCCTTAGACTGTCTTGCTTGGCATTAAACACTTTGTGATGGAAGACTTCCTTTCGGAGTCGATTCTGTATGCATCCTGACCACTACTTAGCCAGGAATGCCCTTCAAACTGATCGTTGGTAGTGCAGTTTTCTGGAGGTTCAGTCGCCCAGAGGGCTGCCTCGCCCTGCGTGTAACCAGCGGGGCGAACTGAGTTTTTTGTTTCTCTATGCATGGCCGGCCGGTGTGGCCGAGAGGTTCTAGGCGCTTGAGTCTGGAACCGCACGACCGCTACGGTTGCAGGTTCGACTCCTGCCTCGGGCATGGATGTGTGTGATGTCCTTAGGTTAGGTAGGTTTAATTAGTTCTAAGTTCTAGGGAACTGATGACCTCAGATGTTAAGTCCCATAGTGCTCAGAGCCATACTCTCTCCATGTCTTAGGTAATACCCCTCTAAAGACCTTTATAAAAACCACGGGATGGGGCGACTTTTTTTCCAGGGAGACTATTTGAAATCGGCAGTGCTCAGAAGACTTTCTTCTAAAAGTAACATCGTTAAAGTAGGTGCTGCTCCCACCAATTCATATGAATATCAAGTTGACTTGTCCTATTTCATCGCAACAGGCTCTATTATAAGGGCGCGTTATCTCACACATTATACTTGTATGAACAGGTGTAAGTGACTTGACACATGCCATTCCTTTCACTGCTATGATTTTGTGTTGCAAGTCCGTGATCTGGGTAGCTGTGCCGTTGAGTCATGTAAATTTTCCAATAACATTCGCTTTATGTGCCCTAATTCTTCTCGGATAGTTTCATCTGAAGTACCTGCTTCTAGTGAGACTTCTGTACTAACAGGCTGTACACCTGCAGATAACTCTGTCTCAAGATTTTCTGTAATCAGAAACTCCTTTTCGTTTATCCACCGAGCGAGGTGGCGCAGTGGTTAGTACACTGGACTCGCATTCGGGAGGACGACGGTTCAATCCCGTGTCCGGCCATCCTGATTTAGGTTTTCCGTGATTTCCCTAAAATCACTCCAGGCAAATGCCGGTATTTTTTCGTCTGAAAGGGCGCGGCCGGTTTCCTTCCCCATCCTTCCCTCACCCGAGCTTGCGCTCCGTCTCTAATGACCTCGTTGTCGACGGGACGTTAAACACTAATCTCCTCCTCGTTTATCCATCTGTTAAACTCTTCTGAAAATTTTGTTCCTTGTGCAGCAAGGCTGTCATTAATTTTGGATTCCTATTTAATGGTAAAACTGTTAAACTGCTCGATTGACTGTTTGACACTCTTCTCCGGCATAATGTGAGTCGTTTGTAGCACGATGACATCAGCTGTTAACTGCTTGTTATTTCTTTATATGTTTGTTTTAAGTCGGTTGCCTCTTTCAAAACACTTGTTATTTTGCAATACGTCAAAAATGCTGTCGATATGTTCAGCCTGCTCTTAAGCAATTCGGTCAAGAGCAGTAGTTGTTTGAGAGGCCTGGTCCTGTCCTAACTGATTAAAATTAATTTTATCTCAGTGGCTATTTTATCAAACAGTTCCGTAAATGAATGAACAGTTTTACTAGTTAGCTGAACTTCCTCACCAGATTGAGGCTGTACATCCAATCCGTAGTCAGAAGTGGTGGGATTCATATCCTGCATTTTCAGATTGGCAACACCGCCATAATCGAGATTAAATTTAGTACCTACATAATTTATGGTATCCATTTCACTAACTTTCCAAACTCAGTCATACCACACTACAGGAAATACTATTAAAATTAGTTATTCTGTAGCACTTAAAATATTTCAGCTGCAGTATATGGAGCAGTGTTAATATGCAGACTGAGAAGACTGATGCTATGACATAAAGCAACAGAAGAGCATCTTCAATCCATCTTGTCCTCACACTGTGCAAGCGACCATATTGTACACGATTTCTCACGACATCGAAATTTATTCATTAAAATTTTTTGAAAATTAAAACTTCTGATGACCGAATATTAGTCATGAACTCTTTAATGTAATGCCTGAAAAATCATGACATGCAAAAGCAAACAACAGAATTATGAGATTCTTATATTTATTAGTGATGTATTGCTACTTCATTACACTTTAAAAAAACCTTTGTACTATACCCAATATCATTTTTATTGTTGCCGTTGTAATAATCCAACCAGCAGTCCATCCAATATCTCATAATTTCTCTCCAGTACTTGTCAATGAACATGTAACAGAAAAAAATATAGCTTTTATGAAGATAATAAAAAAATTTAATTTTCTAGACTCATGCTGGACATGTGATGAAACGTGCCTTTTCTTGTATAGTGAGATATTTCAATGAAAAAGTATCTCAATAAGCGATGATGCAAGAAGTATTGCAGACGATATGAAACTTTGCGTAAATTAATTATCGCTACAAGAAAGCAGATGGATAGAATTCATTTTATGAAAGCATAGTAAGGTGCGAATAAATGGATAATTCTGAAAGAGAATTCAATAAATACTTAATTGATTGTTCCACTCTCACAAAAATATGTGACCTCATCCGGCCACAGTCTTTGATTAAAGGAGAATTAACGATAGAACACAAATAGTGCGTCAAACAATGCGCTTCTCGACGAGGGCCACAGAAATTAATAGAAATACTATCTAAATGATACTCATAGCAAATGAGAAAGGTGACTGGTTTTACAGTAACTGTAAACGATTCAGTACAATGAGTAGCTTAATATATCCAGCAAACATAGTAGCCATTTAAACCGTCATATCTCGCAGAGCTTACACAGAAGAAGAGTACAAGTGTAATGATAAGATAACTGGAGATCAGTCTCTTCATTTGTTATTTGCGATATTAGGTAAAAGTTATTTACACTGAAGAGCCAAAGAAACTGGTACACCTGCCTAATGTGATGTAGGGCGCCCGCGAGCACACACAAGTGCCTCAACACGTCATGGCATGAAATCGACTAATGTCTCAAGTAGTGTTGGAGGGAACTGAGACCATGAATCCTGCAGGGCTATCCATTAATCCGTAAGAGTACGAGGGGGTGGAGGTCTCTTCTGAACAGCACGTTGCGAGGCATTCCAGATATGCTCAATAATGTTCATGTCTGTGGAGGGCTCTTCGGGTTAGCTGCCGGATCCTAAAATCGACGCGATGGCTCGGGACTGATGAGTCCCGCTGAGAACTAACGCCAGGTTGCAAATCGACGTCCTATAGAGGCCACCGTATCGTACACGGAACATGCGCCGCCCATCATAGTTGCTGGCCTCGAAGGTGGCGCCGCCCTTAGTAGAACAATGGTGGCAACAATATATCGCATTCAGGGACGATTTTCGAACACTCGGACTGGCCGCAACGAAGAACGTTCTGTTTACAGGCGGTATAGTACAGGATTCCACGTCCTGCTAAGAGGAAACCCATTCTCTCTGATAATTAAATTATCCGCCTCTTTATAGACATTGTTCCAAAAACCGGAAGAGTTCGTCAAATTTCATACCGTGTCCCTCTTTAAAGCAGTGTCGATTTTTCCGGCTGTTGTAGCGTCTTATGACGGCGATGTTCCACACACTTGTCATGAATTGTGCGAATCGAACGGTCGATGTAAGCATTCCCACATTGACACGGAATTTTACATACACCGAGTTTCCTAAGCCTCAAATCATCTTTCACAGAGCCGAGTAGTGCCCTAATCTTAGAAGGTGGACGGAACACACTCTTGATGTTAAAAATCTTCCAACCTTTCGGTGAACACTATGTCCCAAATTACCATCTGATTTTTTATAAACCATAACGTCTAAAAATGGAAGCATCCCATCACTTTCAACCTCCATGGTAACTTTAATGCGGGGCTGAAGACAGTTGAAGTGGTCCAAAAATATGTTAAAGGCATCACATCCATGTGGCCAGACGAAAAAGGTATGATCCACATATCTCCAGAAGCACGTTGGTTGCAAAGTCGAAGTCCTCAGCACCATATCCACGAAATCCTTCCCGAAAAAGGTATGATCCACATATCTCCAGAAGCACGTTGGTTGCAAAGCCGAAGTCCTCAGTGCCATATCCTCGAAGTCCTCCATAAATAAACTGGCGAGTATGGGTGATAAATGACTACCCATAGCCACTCCGTCGATCTGTTAAAAAGTATTGCCGTTAAACAAAAAATTCGTGGATGTCAGCACATGAAGACAAAGCCTTTTCACTAAAGAAACTAAAGGACTCTTCGACAGGGACTCGTGTAAATAGAGATACCACATCAAAACTCACTAATAGATCTGAAGGAGTCAGTCTTAAAGATTTCAATCGTCGAATAAAATCCGCCGAATTGGAGATACGGTGTTCACACTTGCCATCACATGGACTGAGAACAGATGATGAATACTTCGCCAGGTTATAATTGGGTGCACCCAAATTACTACCAATTGGGCGTAGAGGAACCCCTTTCTTATGCAACTAGGCAGATCATACAACCTAGGCGGAACGGTAGTACCAGGATGAAGATTATTACCTAAATTTTCGAACAACGAACCCTTTTTCAACAGTGAAAATGTCTTGTGCTTAGTCCTTTCTGTGGGGGGTCTCTAGACAGTCTTCTTTACGCTGCGTCATTGACTAATAAATCCATTTTTAGGTCGTAATCATCCTGCATCATTACAACCGGAGCATTCCACTTGTCAACTGGTAAAACTACTAGTTCATCTTTCCAAATGAAATGAATAGCTGCTCTCTCTGCGGAAGAGATGTTATCCCATGGGGACCGAGCCCTACATAATGTGTGCGACACTTCGTGTCTTATTTCTTGCGCTTGGTCCTCGGGTGGGCTGTGTACTGCTTGTTCTACAGAACATATAAACTCAGTGACAGGAAGTCTCTTGAGAGTGGGGGAAAAATTTAAACCTTTCTCCAACGCCGCCACTGAGGGCCTATCCAATGTCTTAATAGAATGATTAAGCACAATGCGTCGACGTTTATCCCCTTCTGATGCTGTAGAGGAAAGAAAGAAGCCGTTCAAATTTCAAAGATTGTCTGGTAACAGCGCTCCTATGTGCCCAATCCGATAGCGGTCATGTGGAATCATCAACCCACTGCTAAACGTCCCTCGAAAACTGCGATGACAAGTTCAAATGTAAGTAAAATAAGTCTTTGGTAACAATATCCAGGTGTTTACAGGTAAAACGAATACTTTCTCTTATAATTGCTTGGCTTGCACGTTCCTTAATCCTATTAGCTCTCTAACTGAGCCGTGTTACGGCTCACGTTGGTGCCGTTGGTAGGTTGGCATCGTGCAATAGGAATAGTGGCCCCTCATTTTCTTCTTGTGTTTACTGGCGCCACTATGTTTGCTAGCGTTGTCTTTTAGTACGGTGGTACTATCTTTGGAGGGACGTCAAGTGTTTTTCTGGGTCGGAGTGTGTCGGGGAGTTTGGTTGGGATGGAGCAGCAGTGAGGACCGGCAGCATTAGGACATGCCGGGACTGCTGGCGGCACGCAGGCACTGCCGGATCGAGGGCCTGTAGTTGCGAGGGCCACAACCTCGTTGTCCACCGGACCCAGGACGTTTGAGTTGAGTGAACATTAACCCAGTAGTGAAACCTCCACTCTATTTTGAGATCACGCCGTTTGTTCGAGCGTTGCTGCTTGCAGGGTCGCTGAGACAAAGAGCAACGAGTGGAGTGTTTGGAGTTGGCGAAATTAATTAGCTGTCCTCCGCTTCTTATTATTAATCATTGAATTCCTTGTGTTATTATTGGTGAACTTCAATCAGCGGTATTTTTCTGCCTTATGGCTACTAACGCCCCAGTTACCTGCCCTGGAGGTTAGCATATTTTCGCGGCTTATACCTTTCACCGCCTTGCCGCTGCTGTCTGGTAAGGCGTGTAGTTCGACAGCCTCCTTGATTGTGGGTCGTATATTTTGTTTCTTTTGGACTACTTTGGTTGTAGCGGTTCCTTCTGCTTATGGATGTTCTAAACACAGGATTCTGAAGACGCAATGCTGTCCTCTGGTTCCGCCTTGCCTGGGTTACTCCATCGTTATATTGGTTATCAGACGTTAGATAGATTTGGCAAGAGTGTCGGTCTGTGTTTAAACTGTCACTAGTTTGAGTTGCCATCCGCTTAAGTGAACATAACTCCTGGCTGCCTGTCTCATTGTTTACGAAGTTGAGCGACTTTCCCAGGTCGCTCCTTGGAGCACTGTCTGAGGCCCACATCTCTCTTCATTTGGTCAAATTGTGATGATTGTTTTTTTAAAAAGATATTTTAATTTTGAATTATTACTGTCTGGGCTTTCAGTCGACAAAGAGTTTGAATTTCTTGTTAATTAGACCTACAGCCGCGAGTGTAACTTGTCTTAAGAAATTTTAATTAGACAAATTATTTAAACACTGAAATGTTGATGATTGTTCTTTAAATATCTCTCGAAGAAGGTTAATTGATTCTTAAAAATTTGCTATCCATTCCTTCAGCGGTCAAGCTGTTTTTTCAGTTATTACTATTGGGGCCTTCAGCCGAAAAATAATTTGAATTTCTTGTAAATAAGGCCTTCAGCCGTGAGTGCGACTTGCTTAAGAATTTTTTTAATTGCACATTGTGTCTTAATAGTCAAATTTGATAACTGTTCCTATTGTCAACTTTATATGCTATTGATTCCAAATAAAGTGAACGTGATTTTTTTTTTAAAAAAAAAAGAAACTGAGTAACCAACGGTAACTGCTTACGGCCCCGTTCATAATCGTAACCCACTCCTGCCATTCCCTAAGCACCAGGTCTCACTAACTACTGATAAAATAAACAAATCTGACAAAATTAGGAATAATACCTTCGTCATGGCATCTCAGCAAGAAGGTGAGTGTACTCAACAGCTTTCCTTTGTTCTTCTGACGTTTATCTAACTTCTGTACAAGTTTCACCATCTCCTCCCCATAGAGGTACTTGATGGTACTTGTAGGATTTCCCAGCGTGATAAGTCTTGAAAGTCTCTTCGGGTTTGCGGCCAGAACCTATTTTCTTCAAAGGTCTCTTCAGTTTTCCTGTAGGCGGTATCTATCATTCCCCTAGTGAAATATGCTTGTAAGTTCTTACGTTTGTCCTGTAGCCATTTCTCTTCAGTCATTTTGCACCTCCTGTCAATCTCATTTCTTAAACGTTTGAATTTCTATTGCCTGCTTGATTTACCACATTTTTCTATTTTATCCTTTCATGAATTAAATTCAATATCTCCTGTGTTATCCAATGACTTCTACTAAGCCTTATTTTACCCATTGGATCCTCTGGTGGCTACACTATTTCGTTTCTCAAAGCTACCATTCGTCTTCTATTGTATTCATTTCCTCTGTTCATGTCAATGGTTGCTAATACTCCCTCTTAAACTCTCAACAACCTCCGTTTCTTTCAAATGATCTAGGTCTCAACTCCTTAATTTCCTACCTTTATTGCAGTTTTTCATTTGTTTTGATTTGCAGTTGAACCAATAAATTGTGGTCAGTATCCGCATCTGCCAGTAGAAATGTTTACACTTTAATCTCCGATTCGAAACCTGTACCTTACTATTACACAAACAGTCTTAAACCTTCCGGTACCTCCAGGTCTCTTCCATGTGTACAACTTTCCTTCATGATTGTTAGGGATGTTTTAATAATTACAATATATAATATAATTATTATGCTATGTGCAAAACTCTACAAAGCTGTTTCCTCTTTCATTACTTTCCCCCAGTCCATATTCACCTACTGTTTTTCCTTCTCTTCCTCTTCCTTCTTTGGAATGCCAGTACCCAATCACTATTAAAGTTTCATCTCCCTTAACGAAATGAATAATTTTTTTATATCGTCATATATTTATTCAAACTCCTTATCATTGCGAATCTTATTGGCGTATAAAGTCGTACTATTGTGGTGGGTGTGGGCTTTATGCTTATCATGGCTACCATAAAGCGTTCACTATACTGTTCATAGTAGCTTACCCACATTCCTATTTTATTATTCATTATTAAACCTACTCTTGCGTTACCCGTATTGAAACGTCCCCTTAGAACAATTATACATGACTGTGCTTAAACTGACACACAATACTTTTAACGCAACGCAATCTGACTTTCAAAAATCCCTACAAAAGAATGGCCCTGACTAACGTTAACCTATACCTTTCACAAATCACTTACCTCACCAAAAATCTTCGTTACTCGAACTACTGCAATACAGCGAGCGCCACTACTGCCAGCTAAATAAAAGATTCAAACTACTGAAGGCACTAACTACTGATAGGCATAGTTAGCAAATGAAAGATTTTGATAAAGAACAAACAATGTATTTAGTGCTCAAAAGTCATAAATATATAGCAGTTCATGACATCCAGTCTTACAAATTTCAAAACTCCGCCATTTCTCTCCCCACATCCACCACTGCTGGCGGCTCACCTCCAACTGCGCAACGCTACGCGCTGTTAACATCCAGCTGCCCAACACTACAATAGCCAACAACAATGCAAACCAGCCACAGACTGCACACAGCACAGCCAGTGATTTTCATACAGAGCGCTACGTGGCATTACCAATATAAAAACCTAAACAGCCTACTTACATAGCCCCCATGCTCCCCACAAAAAATTTTACAAATTGTTTTGGGCACTGGGCAATACATATTTGTTAAAATTTTTTCACAATTACAATAACAAAGAAATCTAATGCCCACACTTATTGATACAATGTTAGTCAAAAGCTAAAATTTTGTCACAGTCCATAAAGACAGCCCTGATCATTCATCACAGTAAAATTGCAGTGATTTTTCTCAAAGTCTGAGCAGTAAAAGAAAATGCACACGGAAATAGTGGATTTCCATGCAGTCTAGAAGAAGTAGTGTTGTCCTTCAAACGGAAAGACAGTGCTGACTCTTAACATACAGACAGGTAATGGTCCACAACTGAGCAAACCCACAGCAGAGTCAGTCGAAGTTTTGAAGAATATTGGTAGGTAGGTCATCAAAGAGCAGATTCACTACAGTCTTGGTAGAGAGTATGGTATTGGTGAGTCATCAAAGGTGCAGACTCAGTGCAGTCCTTGTAGAAATAATGGTATTGGTGAGTCATCAAAGATGCAGACCCACTGTAGTCCTTGTAGAGACGGCCAGCAGCCAACTGTTGTGACTGTGCAGGTGCACAATCACCATCGAAGAGTCTTACAGAGAATATATTAAGTCCATAAACCACCGCTTGTGTACTCACAAAGTTTTTGGAATTGTCCTTAGAACCAGCAATGCTGTTAACCAGTCCCTTGCTGACTTATCAACACCTGTGGGAGCACTAACAGTCCTCTTTTTTTTTCTTTTCTTTTTTTTTTTTTACACATTGTGCATATACTATGACCAACAGAAATGTGTGCAGTGAAATGAATGCTTACAAGTTACTTAATTTGCTGAACTGGTGTCAATTACAATATTATAACATGAGAATACAATAACAAAGGTACAAAATATATCATTAAAGAACATAACAATACAGATAACATTTGTGGTAATACGGGCTTTACAAAAGAATTGAACTAACATATACATCAGTATTACAGGAATTAAGACATAAGTACATACATAAAGATCAAAATAACCTTTGGAACATCACCTTCACATATGAGCAACAAAACAGAATAAATAATGTCTAAACATCTTTATAAAGTAAATAACATATTATCAGAAAAATTCTACAGTGTAACTGTCATCAGATAAACACATAAAGACAGGAAGAACACAAATACCCAAGGGTACACAAACACATAGTGGGATAACACAAGAGGAAAGGGCAGGGTTTGTTTTCAGTGTAACATTTGGTACTGCAGTCCACCCCAAAACTTCCTCTTATTTCATCATTTGTTTCCACCAAAAAAATTCTATCTAAGCATGCTTTCTGTATTTATATGTTCACACATTTCTTACCTCATTATTTAGTTTCTATTATCTTACCTCATCATTTATTTCCAAGAAAATCCTACCTTAACCTGTTGTCCCTAAACCCTACTTTCTTGTTCATATCCTCTTTTAAATACTTTTTTGGCCAAACCATTTTCTTATAGCTTCTCAATGCATTTCTTTCCATTCATCACAACTAGTTCTCTTATATAGCCTACCCCATCTTAAGCTAACTTAAATCTACTGAGCTCAGGCGCTAAACTAATGGACGAGGTAATGCAGCAGTGCAAAACAATTAACACAAACAGCAATGATAAAAAATGCAAATTGGCAAAGCAAGCAGCATTAGTTAGCAAAGCAAATGCAATATTACAACTAATATAAGGCAATATGCAGCAAACAAGAAAAATAAATCCGTAGTAAAACTGGCTTAACAGAGTAACACAAAGTCAAATTCAGTAACATTATGCCTGGCAAACAGCAGCAGCAAATGCAATAACTTATATCTAAACACGACAAAGCTCAAGCAAAAAAATATTACAGTAAAATGGCCATGTTTAATACCTATGTCACATATTAACACTAGGGTGATGCATCGCCAAAACTTACTCTGCAAAAAAGTGACCAAGTCATTCAAAAAATTAATTATGCAATTCCTGTGAAGGGAAATGTCTGTTTGTGCTCTCTTTTCTACGAAAGTACATCATAAAATTATTCTTTACTGGGTCTGTAGACAGAAAATAGTGATATTAGTACATCTATTAAATTTTATTTTAACCAATGTTGCAGTGCAGCTAGAAACTATATATTAAAGAAAATGAGCAAATATGTACAAAGGAAGCCATGAAACATCATTCATTAGCCATATGGCATTTCATAAGGTAGTAAAAAAATCTCTCAACTAGAAAGACAGTAGTCATAATCAGGTGTATAGACATAAATATATTTCTCGTCATTTCATTAGGCATTTCAGTAAATATCATAAATTAAGAGCTCCACAGTGTAATCAAATGTTTTCAAGTTTGAGCATGTCGTATTTGCGATGCTTTCTACAAAGAAATGTCAATAGCGAGGATAATGGCCTCCTTTTCTTTTTCTCCACCTGTGCCTCTGAAACGCACACACTAATGGCTTTTTTTCCAGGCGACTGTCACGCAGCTGGGTGCTTACAGTGACCTACCTTCCTTACCGAAATATTTACGACATCAGGTTGCACTATAGTGACAGTCTCATATAAAAAATTTCACAGATCGAGAATTTGCGTTGCAAATGTGTAGAAACAAAATCCTATAAATATAGCAGTGTCCAAAAAATTTTCGGCAGCGTTGTAATACATTCACGCATGTACACACATTTCATAATTCTTAAAGTACGATTCTTGGTTTCCAACATCCTTTTGCACAAATCAGAGTCCCTAACCACTACTCATTATTCCTTACCTTATTATACATATACGTATTCGTCGACACTTCTTCAATATTTCATCATAAGAAATACGTAGCATAATCAAATTCCTCATATACGGTAGCATCATCTTATTGATCATAAACATACCTCAGCAGAATAATACACATCATCGTCGTAATAATATCGTAACATCTCAGTCAATTCTCAAAATCGTCATAGCTTCTTCCAATAATTTCAAAACTTAAAAAAAATTCTCTGCTCATTTCAATAGCGTCATCTACCTCAAACGTACTTTAAAAATTATGATCCCATACCAAATACAGCATTCAAAGCTCTCATAGTATCACAATGGTTCCGAAAAATATGAAGGGTTCACACAGTACAGACAAAATACAATTTCATAAGTGTGAAGTTATCCAGTTGTGTGATTGCATAAACATCTGTCACTGACGTAGTAAAAAAACATGTTTGTCTCTCTCAGTTAAATGATCAGATAGCTGTGTAATTCTGTGTTAGAGAAACATGGTACCGATGTGTAAAGTTGTATAAGCAAATACCATATTAGCTAGAGCTCCTTGTGCTTGCCAAATACATGATACACAAAGTAAGCTTGTACCCCCCTGAGGATTAATGTAATTATACCCTCAGGTGTTACAGAATACAGCAATGGAATGAACTGTATCACGGAAAACTTTCTTTGTAATTAAAAAATCTTTAAAAACAAATGTTTTAAGTACAAAATTAACCACTCAAATGCGTGTCCTGTAGTGCTAAATTGTGTGTCTTGTTGTAACATAATCTCTGTCATTACTTAAGGGTAAAAAATGTGCCAAGTTTCGTAATTATCGTCGTCCGTAAGCCAAGTTCTGTGGAAGTCAATGTACTTACCTCATAATAAACAAAAGCAAAATGCTATGCGTATAGATATCGTAGTTATTACGTACAGTAGCGTGATCAAGAAAGTACTACACTGTAACATATTGTTGTGCTACAAAAAAAGGCTTGTCTTATTGTAGCTATACCACAAAGTTACTACTAAAACATGTTCTACTTTCCAGAAGAATTCAGAAAAACTGTGCAGATATAAAACAGAAACACCGCAAAAGCAACATTGTAAATTGTCACTCATTAGTAGCGTCGTGATAAAATCGTGTAGCTGTCATATAAACTAACCACCGTGTCATTTGGTATCTCACAGAAAGTACTTTAAATCCTGAATGTATTTTCAAGTAAACCAAAATGTTGCATTAAAATCTCATTAGCAGTACTGGTAAATGTTCTAAGTATGTGAGCCTTATAGTCGTTACGTAATCGTGCAACTAACAAGCAAGAATGTACACACACAATAACAATGCATTCGTAATTTCTGTTTAAATAAGTTCTCTTGGTTCTTGACTGGATATTTAACTTCAAACATTGTTGCATGTTAACAGATTCTATGTCTGACAAAGCATACTAGTAATGTAAAGTGAAAAGTTATATGGCAAAGACAAAGTTAAAAAGCAGATTATCTTTCAATAAACGGTTTTACATGTGAAATGTGGTGTAAACCTTTACTCTTCCTAGTACGCAGAGTTTCAACTTCAACGCAATTATCATGTGGTATATGTCGGATTCTGTAAGGTCCATTGTAAACTAGAAAGAATTTGTGACTCAAGTGTTTCTTCTTATGTGACAATGAATGAGCTTTAATGAGAACTTTCTGACCCATATATAATTTCTTTGCATTTGCTTTACCGTGTAGTTTTCTCCTTTTGTCTGCTGCAGATTTTATGTTTTTAATAGCCAAATCAATTATGTCTTTGTGTCGAAGTTTACGTGTATTGGGGAAAGGTACAAGCTCTCTGATTCTGTTCGGTGGTTCTTCAGTCTTCAGTACAAGAGTAGGTGGTAAAGCAGTGGAGTCATCAGGCATTTCATTCAGCACGTTTTGAAATAAGTATAAATATCTGTCCCAATACTGATGCTTTCTGTGACAATAAAGTCTGCAAAGCTTATTGATTACTTTCATAATCCGTTCAGATGGGTTACAATGTGGTGAGTACAATGAAATAAAAACAGGTCTGATTTTATGGTTCCGAAGCATGCGTGACCAAACAGCAGATCTGAATTGCGGTCCATTATCCGAAATGACTCTACTAACATATCCAACTTCACGTAAGAAATTTTTAACCATAGTGTTGGATACATACCGTCCAGTGGCTTTACGTAACGGAGTGAAAGAAACAAATTTTGAAGTAAGTTCAACAGCGACTTGAACGTACGAAAATCAATTAGATGTTCTGACAACGGGTCCCAAGAGATCAACAGCAGCAAGTTCTTTTAATTTAGAAGGAATGATAGGAAACAACGGAGCACGATGTGAGACAGTAGATGGTTCAGCCTTTTGACAAAGTTTACAAATAGACAAGACTCTTCGAATTCTCTTTTCCATATTGTTAAAATAACAAGTCGTCCGAAGAATATGATAACATTTTCGTGGGCCAAAATGTGCATAGCTGAAATGAATGTACCAAATAAGCTTATTAACAAAATCGTCAGGAATGCAAAGTACCCATAGCTTGTTATCAACAGTGCAGCATTTGATCAGTATGTTGTTCCTAACCAGATAATAATGCTGAATCTGTGTGTGTGTCTTTTCATGCCATTTGCTTTTGATGTCTTTCCAAATCGGATCTTTATCTTGTTCATGAGCAATGTCCTTTAAAGATGTGGTGATGAAATTTTCAAAGGCGACTTTCTGAATGTAGAGAATACTGAAATCTTCTGTGTTACTTTTCTCAAGCCCAGCCGGTGCGCGTGACAGTGCGTCCGTAACAATGTTCTCCTTGCCGGGAATGTAGACTATTGTGAAGTGGAATTGTTGCAGAAACAATGCCCAACGTTTTAACCTGTCATGATTTAATTTTGAAGACATAAGAAATTGTAATGCACGATGAACACTGTATACTTTACGTGCTTACCAGAAAGAAAGAAACGTAATTTGTTAAATGCCCAAACGATAGCTAAAGATTCTAATTCAGTAACGGAATAATTTTTTTCAGATTTTTTTAGCACTCGGCTAGCAAAAGCAATGGTTTTCTGAACAGTAGTGTCATTTTCTGTGGCTTATTGAAATAAATGGGCACCAAGACCGACTTTAGGAGAATCCGTGCTAAGGCAGAAATCTTGTGACAGATCTGGATGAGCTAGTATTGGCGCGTTAAGTAGCGATTCTTTCAAAGAATTGAATTCCAACTGTGCTTGTTCGTCCCAGTTCCAAATAGTATTTTTTCCAGTGAGAGAACAAAGTTTTGGTGTAACTAGAATTTGCATATTCAGAAAACGACGGTAAAAATTTACGAGACCTAGAAAACAGCGGAGTTGTTTTTTTGTGGATGGAACTGGAATGGCTCTGATTGCTTCTAACTTTTCAGGATCCGGCTGAATGCCTTCAGAAGAAATAATATGTCCCAAAAACTTCACCTTTGTCCTACCGAATTCAGACTTTTCCAAGTTAACTGTAATTCCAGATTCTGCAAAATATGTAACACGCTGTTGAGGATGCGATTGTGTTGTTCCCATGAGGCTTCTGCTATCAGAATATCGTCCACATATAAGGTGATGTGACGTTTTAAGAACTCAGGTAATATGGAATTTAGCCCGCGAATGAATGCTGCCGAAGAAATGTTCAAACCAAAAGGAAGTTTCCGAAACTGATAACAAACGCCGAAACAAAGGAAAGCTGTGTATTTTCTACATTCTGGATGAAGTTTGATCTGATAAAAGCTGGATCTGAGATCAATAGAAGACAACACTTTTACACCATTAAAATTTTGAAGAAGTTCTTCCATCGTTTGCGGCCTGTCTGTTTCAGGAATGATGATAGTATTGATTTGTCTCGAATCTAAGGCAAGCCTGATCGATCCATTTTTCTTCTCAACAACATGTAATGGATTGTTGTATGAGCTTACTGCAGGCTCAATAATGCCCTCGTCAAGCATAGATTGTATTTCTGTTCTAACACGGTCCCTATAATGTGCTGGAATTACATATGGTCTAACACAAAATTTAGTATTCTCACGAACACGAAATTGGTATTGAAATCCTTTGATTGTTCCTGTTTTGTGAGTAAAAACTGTGGAATGTGCTTGTAAAATCTCAAAAAGGTCCTGCCTATCAGTGTCATTACAATTCTCAATTGTTTGAATTTTATTCTGAATTAACTCCTTAGTATACAATATGCAGTCGATATCATCCCTGTCAGTACTTGCAGAGTGATTGTTATTGTCAAGTTCCGTCGAAAAATCCGAACTGTTGTCTAACAGGAGGTAAAGCCAATTAATTTCTTCATCATGGTTTGAGAGCCAATCTTCAAATTTCAAAGCTATTGACTTACCTTTTAAGATTGCTTTGTATTCATTCAAAACGTCTACTCCCAATATAATTTCCGTCGACAATAATGGAACAATAAGAAAGTTCATAGAGAAGCTGTGGCTTTCACAAAAGAATTCTAAGTTGGTTTGTTGGCGTACATCTACACTTTTTCCAACGATTGCACCTTGCAATTTAATCTTATGTAACGGAAGTGTGGGGCAATCATTCGATTTGTTGCATTTTCTAAAGGCTGTTTCACTAATTACTGAAATGGCACTGCCAGAGTCAAGTACTGCCATAAATTTTACGTCATTTACAGTAATGTGAATCACAGGATATGCAATGTTGTTATGTTTTACGTCGTGTTCCTGGAGTAAGATGTCCCTAATGTCTTCCATTTTTACGTAATTACTAGCTACGGCAGCTGCGTCGTCAGTTTCAGAAGTACATTTTGTGGCTGCCAGCAGTATGAGTCATTGCCTGTTGTCTCTTTGTTGGCGCGCGTTGTTATTGGGATTTGGAGACCTAACTTCTACAAATTCACCTTGTCGAGAGGGCCCCGCCCTGTTTGAATCCCGCCAGTTCTGATGCAATTCAGGTCTGTCGTTACGATCATATCGTCTGTCGTCATGTCGGTAGATTCCATAGTTTCTTTCTTGTCGGTCACGTGGTGGAGAATTTCTCCCTCAATCGTAACTGCGCGCTGGACCGTTGCGTCAAAAGTTATTTTGTCTCCCTTGATAATAATTATTTTGGTTCCCATATTGTCTGTTTCTCTGATTGTCTCTGTGATAGTCAGTACTGCTCAGACAGCGCACATTGTCCTATGTCTAATAATTTATGCACAATTAAAGAAAACATGAAATTTGCATGCACACGCTTGATAAAATGAGCACTAAAATGTTTCCAGAATGAGATTTTCACTCAGCAGCAGAGAGCGCTGATATGAAACTTCCTGGCAGATTAAAACTGTGTGCCGGAAAGAGACTCGAACTCCGGACCTTTTCCCTTCGCGGGCAAGTGCTCTACCATCTGAGCTACCCAAGCACGACTCACGGCCCGTCCTCACAACTTTACTTCTGCCAGTCCCTTGTGTCCTACCTTCCAAACTTTACAGAAACTCTCCTGCGAAACTTGCAGAACTAGCACTCCTGAAAGCAAGGATATTGCGGAGACATGGCTTAGCCAAAGTCAAAAAGTCTGTAATGACGTAAAAACACAAATTTGTGAGCATTTCCAACCTATTTATTCGCGGCATGAAAATGCATTACAGAATCACAAAGCAGCCATAAAGGAACTGCAAACCATTGTTCATGAAAATCATGAGACCTTGTGGGCTAAAATTGACTCAGTTGCATCTACCGATTTGGTTACGCAACTCAGGAAAACTTAAAGGACACAGTAGAATCCATTTCAACACAAATGGACACTCTGAAACTTGGTTCAGAAAAACACAGTGAGAAAATGTGTTCACTATCGGAGAAAGTAGCCGAACTTTCGGATCAGTTCACTAACTTCTCTACAAAGGTAGATGATGATCTAAATGACACAAGACCTGTAGCCTTCACTGACACAGAAGAGTATGAACAAATTAGAAAATTCAAACAAAATAAAAATCAAATCAATACACAGTACAAAAGAGAAATCCGGGAAGTACAAGATCAGTTGATGCTGGTAATACAAGAATTACATATTTCAGAGGACACTCGCGCTCCAATACGGGAAGAAATACGGAACAGCCACAAAATAATAACACGAGGCACTTCGGAAATTATGAAAGAAATTGGCAAGGTACACCGAATTTTGAGATGGAACCGCTGAAACGAAGTAACAATGACCGATATGCAACATGCCGACATGATGATTTTGACTATAAGCTGTTCATTACTACACGTAAATTCAAAACATTTAAGAATTCTGGCAACGACATTCATCCACAAGCGTGGCTTCATCAATTATCTCATTGTTTTCCTCCCAACTGGTCATTAGAGCCCAGATTAGAATTTATGTGTGGCTACTTAGAGAATGAAACAGCTGAAAGAATGCGATCGGTCATTCACGATTGTCACAGTGAAGGAGAGTTTTATCATGCCTTCCTCTCAGCATATTGGTCTCAAGCTACACAAGACCGAGTAAAACATAGCATCATAATGATGAAACATTTCGAACAATCTGAATTTTCCAGTCTTGTGAAATATTTTGAAGACATGTTGCACAAGAATCAGTACCTGTCAAACCCTTACAGCCGCTCAGAACTCATCCGCATTTGCTTAATCAAATTGCCTGAACATTTACGACATATTATTTTGGCAAGACGTTGCAAAGACGACATTGAAACTTTTCATGGACTGGTACAAGAATTGGAAATTGACACTGACAATCGCGGAAAGCGAAAACAGGAACACAACAATTACAGGTCACGTCCGTCACAATTCCGCGATGAAAGAAATAATAACTGTACACGACAAGGCTATTCTCACAACACAAATCGTGATCAAAACAGACACCACCCGTATGACAACAGTTGGCAGAGTAGTAATAATTACAGGGAACGATCACCTCTCCGCAGTACTGACTATCACAGAGACAATCAGAGAAACAGACAATATGGGAACCAAAATAATTATTATCAAGGGAGTGTGCGCTGATATGAAACTTCCTGGCAAATTAAAACTGTGTGCGGGACCTAGACTCGAACTCGGTCCACAGTTATAGTCTCGATCGGGTGTGGAATTTTAATCTGCCAGGGAGTTTCAGACTAGAACTGGCCAAAAGGACATTCCTGGCCAAGAAAAGACTGCTAGTATCAATGACAGGCCTCAATTGGAGGAACAAATTTCTGAAAATGTACTTTTGAAGCACAGAATTGTATGGTAGTGGAACATCGAGTGTGGAAGAACCAGAACAAAAGACAATCGAAGCTTTTTAGATGTGATGACACAGACTAATGTTGAAAATTAGGTGGACTCATAAAAACAGGTAACGAATGAGGAGGCTCTCCGCAGAATCTACGAGGAAAGGAATATATTGAAAACACTGACAACAAAGGACAGGGTGGTAGAAAATCTGATAACACATCAGGCATTAACTTCCATGGTACGACAGGAAGCTGCAGAGAGTAAAACCTGTGGAAGAAAACGGAGTTTGGAACACATCCAGCAAATAATTGAGGAGTTAGGTTGGAATTACTACTCTGATATGAAAACTTTGGACCTGGAAAGGAATACGCTGCGGGCCGCATCGAACCAGTCACAAGACTCAGGAATCATAACTGGAAAATTCCTCGACAGTATGCGAGACTGAGACTTGTACATGGGAGAAACTGAGAATGATGTACGGAATGGACCTGTCGACGTCGAGAGTTTGGGGAAGGAACCAGACATCTCAAGGGCTTATTTTGTTATTGTAACCAACAGCAGTCAGAGAATGGCATGTTCACTGTGGTTGATGTTACATGAGATCTGTTTTTAGACTTTTCGTGCACCTAACAAAGATATACCTGTAAAGCTGTTTCAGTCCAGCAATAATAGTGCTGAGAATGAGAGATTTACTATTTCAAAACACTGTCTCTTTAAACACTCCACTTAAAATAAATATGTATTTCGCTGTAGTGGACTATCACAACTCCTTCGGAAAGCCTCAACTATATTGACTTCTCCTCAGGAACATCTTTATAATGTACCTCTGCCAGTAAAATCTAAAAAAAATAAAGGTGTCATTATGCTATCAAGAAAGTGTGTGAGAGCCTCGGACATGAAATTCTATAATAAGTTTTTCTGTGAGAGACCTTTTACGAACAACACATGCAGTTTATCAGAAGGAGAAACACTATGACCTTCTTATTGATTTTCTACACTTGTGGCTGTTATTTTGGTGACCATTTTTTTAATTGTCAAACTTCTAGTAATATTCAGTTACCTGTAAAGGGCTAATAATTGTTGTTTCATTAGTTGCTTGTTTATTTATTTGAATAATATTAAAACAGATGTTTGGTGTAAGTACAAGTACATTTTTTAAAATTCAGTAAATACATAATAAATCTTTGTTTACTTATGTAACAGTATATTACAGTGTCATGGTGGCCTAAGTAAATTTTCCAGTTTCTGGACAGTTTTTTGTGTTTTACTCGAAATTGTGTAAACGTATTTTACCTGATTATTGTTTCAATGACTTCAATTACAGCTCTTACAAAGTCATTCAGCCAATCAATCTTCCCGCGCTCTAGACTAAAAAGAAATGAAAAGAAAGACAAATACAAAATGAATTATCTTCTGATATAACTAAAGCAAATATAAGACCGTGACGAGCGAGAGAGTAAAATGCCAGTAATAATTAGCGGCAGTGTAAGATAAAGGCGTTGTATCTAATCTGTAGACGTTAGCACCTTGCATGTGGCTGTATACTGCGAGCCGCTGATTCGCTTCTGATCACGTAAACCACAAACATAATTTAAGCATAGCAGACGGAAAATCATTACCATCTATATCAGCTTGCATCGCTCCACTGAATGTGTGACCTCTCTGTACAAGGCTTTTGACAACATGCTGCATAACATTAGGTCTGTAATGTTTGACGATCACTACACAATGCTGACATTACGTTTTGGCTGTTTCAGAAAAGAGACAAACGTGAGACTGGATGATGGTGTTGAGTGTCGTTAAAAGACTCGGTCAGCATAATGTCGTGGTCGGCGCTATTTTCCATAGCCACCGCAAGTGTACGACCTTACAAAATATACTATGTCACGTTTACAAGCGAACTCTGAGATCAGTTAGGTTTCCTTTACTTCGCTGTTCCTGGCCGCCAACTATTAAGCAGCAGAGATATTTTTACTCTCATGGCGTCTCGCCCCGTACAAAGAAAACTAGCTAAGTGTCACTGTCACCTTGTCGAAGATAACAACTGTACATTGAGAGCGTCAACGTTAAAAACAATTTCCTCATCTCTCTCTTCTCAGAAAGACACAGAAAATCGTTGTTCAAATTTTTGGATTAATTAATTAATGATTTCCTCGCTATACAAAGTATGATAATGCCATATCATTAATCGTCGTCGTACTTTGGCCATAAAAGTATATTAAAATCTTCACTCCTTTTGGTATCAAATTAGAAAGTAAGTCAGGATTACGTATGGCAAGTAAATAATGGACGTAAAATCTCAATTATCACTGACTACAATAAGTGCTCACGAACTGTCCACAGTTCCTTCCGAAAAGACTGTGTTACTTACGATGACTAATCGCAGACGTAACGAAATTCAGTCTTATAATAAACGTGTTATTTCGTGTTCATCTATTATTTTACAGCCATTTGCATTTTATAACCAATTACATCAGAGTATTCACGACACAGATTTACATGTTTTGAGTCGTTGATATCATGTATAGCACAAAACTACAGGAATTATCTCGTAGCAGTAAATGAATACTTTTGTAACAGCATTAAAAATTGATAACAGTGGAACGATTCATGCCTTCTTACCATGTTTTAACAACAGTTTCTTGAAACTACCAGGCAGATTAAAACTGTGTGTCGGACCGAGACTCGAACTCGGGACCTTTGCCTTTCGCGGGCAAGTGCTCTACCATCTGAGCCGCCCAAGCACGAGTCACGCCCCGTCCTCACAGTTTGCCGCGAAGGCAAAGGTCCCAAGTTCGAGTCTCGGTCAGGCACACAGTTTTCATCTGCCAGGAAGTTTCATAACAGCCCACACTCCGCTGCAGAGTGTTGCTTGTGCCCTCACTTCTGCCTGCATGTGGCAGAGCATTTGTAAAGGTGCTGCTGTTCAAGATTCTAGAGCTCCAACCAGAATATGAGAAAATATCACGATTGCTGTCATTGTAGTGCTGCCGCCTCAACAGACAGACTACAGTAAACAGTCAAGCACTTCCTCTACCACTACCAAGGATGTTCTTACAAAGCGAGACTTTAATAACTGTGATTCCTTAGTCTCGCAAGCGTCCATCGCATGTTTTTTTATATACGTGTAGTCAGGAATTGCTCGCGCTCTCTGTGGTATCTAGCGATCGACTGTTCGGATGTACGTATCATGCTAAAAACCTTTTTTAAATAATGTTAAGCTATGTTTCACAAACATTCTTTATAAAAATATCAGTTCAATGTATGAAAAATTAACGTCCGTCCAAAAGTTGAGGCCGGATTGTTTAATGGTTGAAACGATCGTGCGACAGTGGCGCTTTGTCGTTACGCACTTTCTGTTATTTCACAAAGAACCTGCCTTCATTCAAAACGAAGTCCGATTACGTTTCATTTAATATTTCGGTATCTGTGAATTCAAATAAATTACGAGGTCAAATGCCGCTATGAAATGACGGGAGCCAACGTTGTACACTGGCCTGATTAAAATCCACAAATGCGACGCAAAGCGTTTCTAAAAGTAATCTCAAAGTAACTGTCTCAGTTCGACATTAATTTTCGATTCCTTGATGCGTGTTTACTTGATGAGACAATTTCTAAAGATGAAAGCGTTACGTACATTTACATTCTTCTCAGCTGCAAACTTTAAAAGTCAATTTTAATGGCCGGGCAGAGTAACCGCGCGGACTACGGGGCGCCTTGACACGGTTCGCGCGGCTGACCCTGTCGGAGCTTCGTATCCTACCTCGGGCATGGGTGTGTGTGTTTTGTCCTTAGTGCAAGTTCGTTAAAGATAGACTAAGTAGTGTGCAAGCCGAGGGGCCTATGAGCTCAGCAGTTTGGTCTCATAGGAACTTAACATAAATTTCCAAATATTTTCAATTACGGAAACCCACAGATATAGAACTGTCACTTAATATCCCAGTAACAAATAACACTCAGATATTACGATTTTGGTAGAGCAGCCGTACCAATTCAGTTCCTTAGATACTTCATGATTCCGGATGGCAGACCATACGAGACCACATGACACACGGACAAAAGCGTTTTCCAACTACAGGAAAGAGAAGTGAAGATGTTTAGACTTCTCACAGTGTTTCTCAATTGGAAAGCGAGTTGCATGGACTGGCCTTTATAATCAATTAAATGACATTGACTCGTACCTGTAAGGAGATTCGGGTACGATGCTTCCGAGACTATCCGAAACTGAATCTCTTTCTTTGGGTTACATTTGTTGGAGAAACTGGCAGGTTACGTGGACCGTGGCAACCTTAGCGAAACGTGACAAGACTGGTCCTTCTTATGTAAAGTTTTACTACTTTGCCCATGTTAGAGCGTCCATGTAGACAGATAGAGAGAGGGGAGGACTAACAGGCTTTGTACAATTTCCAGTAAGCAGTGCCCGAAAGCTCTGACAGGGGAAAGAGGGGTGTGGCCGGTGATGACCTAAATCAGTGACTGCAAAACTTTATTTAGTAGTGAGAGATGTACGGTATGAGCAGGCGTCAAGAGGAGCGGCACAAAATGGACGTGAAACAAACCCATCTTAGAAAGATGAATTCATCCTCGAAGACAACGAAAGTGGCGCAGATTGAAGCCTGCAGCACAAGTCCTGGAGCGGTTCGCTGCCATTGCGAGAACCAGAGACCAGAGGTGGACAACACGAGTTGGGGAGCTGCTAGCTAGGGCTAGGTTTTGCTGGAGACAGTGTCAGCTCGTCCGACTCCACAACACAGCGACACACCGGTTCGAGACCCACGATAGGTAACGGTATTCTAACGGCGACTTCTTCAGTCCAGTAAACGCCGTGGGAGAACATCACTTTGGGGACCGGACATCTGATTCAGTGTAGGATCAACAAACTTTTTGATTCAGAGAGAGCATTAGGGACGACTCAGAAGAGCAGGTGAAATAAATACAGTAGAAGGTCCCTTCATCGGGCAACTAGATTAGAAAATTTAAAAAGGGAAATGGATAGGTTAAAGTCAGATATAGTGGGAATTAGTGAAGTTCAGTGTAAAGAGGAACAAGATGTCTGGTCATCTGAATAAAGGGCTATAAATACAAAATCAAATAACGGTAATGCAGAGGTAGATATAATAATGAATTAAAAAATAGGATCGTGGATAACCTACAATGAACAGCATACGGAATGCATTATTGTAGCTAAGAAAGGCACGAAGCCCACGTCTACCACACTAGTACAAGTTCATATGATAACTAGCTGCCCAAATGATGAAGAAATTGAAGAAATGTATGATGCGATAAAAGAAATTATTCAGATAGTTAATGGAGATGAAGGACTGGAATTCGATTGTAGGATAAGGAAGAGAAGGAAAATTAGTAGGTGAATATGGACTGGGGGTAAGGAAAGAAAGGTGAAGCCACCTGGTAGAATTTTGCACAGAACATAACTTAATCATGGCTAACACTTGGTTTAAGAATCATGAAAGAAGGCTGTATACACGCAAGAGGCCTGGAGACACTGGAAGGTTTCAGACAGATTATATAATAGTAAGGCAGAGATTTAGGAACCACGTTTTAAATTGTAAGACATTTCCAGGGGCAGATGTAGACTCTGACCACAATTTATTGGTTATGAACTGTAGATTAAAACTGAAGAAACTGCAAAACTAGGCGGTTCTAGGCCCTTCAGTCCGGAACTGCGCTGCTGCTACGGTCGCAGGTTCGAATCCTGCCTCGGGCATGGATGTGTGTGATGTCCTTAGGTTAGTTAGGTTTAATTAGTTCTAAGTTATAGGGGACTGATGACCTCAGAAGTTAAGTCCCATAGTGCTCAGAGCCATTTGAACCTTTTTTGAAACTGCAAAAAGGTAGGAAGTTAAGGAAATGGGACATGGATAAACTGAAAGAACTAGAGGTTGTAGACAATTTCACAGAGAGCATTACGGACCCTCACAAGAACAGGGAAAGAAATACAGCAGAAGAAGAATACGTAACTTTGAGAGGAGAAATAATGAAGGCAGCAGATGATCGAGTAGGTAAAAAGACGAGGGCTCGTAGAAATCCTTGGTAACACAAGAGATATTGAATTTAATTGATGAAAGGGGGAAATATAAAAATGCAATAAACGAAACAGACGAAAAGGAATACAAACGTCTTAAAAATGAGATCGACAGGAAGTACAAAATGGCTAAGCAGAGATGGGTAGAGGACAAATGTGAGGATGTAGTAGCATGTATCACTAGGGGTAAGATAGATACTGCCTACAAGAAAATCAAAAAGACCTTTGGAGAAAACAGAACCACCTGTATGAATATCAAGAGCTGAGATGGAAAACCAGTCCTAGGCAAAGATGGAAAGCAATAAGGCGGAAGTAGTATCTAGAGGGTCTATACAAGGGCAATGTTATGGAAATGGAAGAGGGCGTAGATGAAGATGAAATGGGAGATATGATAATGCGTGAAGAGTTTGACAGAACGCTGAAAGACCTAAGTCGAAACAAGACCCAGGGAGTAGACAACATTCCGTAAGAACTAATGAGAGCCTTGGAAGAGCAAATCATGACAAACCTCTTCCACCTGGTGAGCAAGACGTATGAGACAGCCGAACTATCCTCAGACTTCAAGAAGCATATAATAATTCTAATCCCGAAGAAAGCACGTGATGCAAGTGTGAGAATTACCGAACTATCAGTTTAATGTTGCGGTTGCAAAATACTAACACGAATTCTTTACAGACGAATGGAAAAATTGGTTGAAGCCGACTTCGGGGAAGATCAGTTTGGATTCCGTAATGTTGGAACGCGCGAGGCAATACTGACCCTACGACTTATTTTGAAGATTGGTTAACGAAAGGCAAACCTACATTTGTAGCATTTGTAGACTGAGATAAAGCTTTTGACAATGTTGAATGGAATACTTCTTTCTAATTCTGAAAGTGGCTGGGATCAAATACAGGGAGCGAGAGGCTATTTACAGTTTGTACAGAAACCAGATGACAGTTATAAGAGTCGAGGGCCAAGAAGGGGCAGCAATATTTGAGAAGGGAGTGAGACAGGGTTGTAGCCTATCCCCGATGTCATTCAGGTTGTATATTGAGCAAGCAGTAGAAGAAACAAATGAAAAATTTGGATTAGGAATTAAAATCCTCTGGAGAAGAAATAAAAACTTTATCGTTTGCCGACGACATTGTAATTCTGTCAAGAGACAGCAAAGAACCTGGAAGAGCAGCTGAATGGAATGGACAGTGTCTTGAAAGTAGGATATGAGATAAACATCAACAAAAGAAAAACGAGGATAACAGTATGCAGTGGAATTAAATCAGGTGATGCTGAGGGTATTTGATTAGGAAATGAGACATTTAAAGTAGTACATGAGTTTTGTTATTTGGGGAGCAAACCAAATGATGACGGTCGGAGTAGAGAGGATATAAAATTTTGACTGGCTATGGCAAGGACAGCGTTTCTCACGAAGAGAAATTTGTTAACGTCGAGTATGGATTTAAGTGTCAGGAAGTCTTTTCTGGAAGTAATTGTATGGAGTGTAGCCATATATGGAAGTGAAACATGGACCATAAATACACTCCTGGAAATTGAAATAAGAACACCGTGAATTCATTGTCCCAGGAAGGGGAAACTTTATTGACACATTCCTGGGGTCAGATACATCACATGATCACACTGACAGAACCACAGGCACATAGACACAGGCAACAGAGCATGCACAATGTCGGCACTAGTACAGTGTATATCCACCTTTCGCAGCAATGCAGGCTGCTATTCTCCCATGGAGACGATCGTAGAGATGCTGGATGTAGTCCTGTGGAACGGCTTGCCATGCCATTTCCACCTGGCGCCTCAGTTGGACCAGCGTTCGTGCTGGACGTGCAGACCGCGTGAGACGACGCTTCATCCAGTCCCAAACATGCTCAATGGGGGACAGATCCGGAGATCTTGCTGGCCAGGGTAGTTGACTTACACCTTCTAGAGCACGTTGGGTGGCACGGGATACATGCGGACGTGCATTGTCCTGTTGGAACAGCAAGTTCCCTTGCCGGTCTAGGAATGGTAGAACGATGGGTTCGATGACGGTTTGGATGTACCGTGCACTATTCAGTGTCCCCTCGACGATCACCAGTGGTGTACGGCCAGTGTAGGAGATCGCTCCCCACACCATGATGCCGGGTGTTGGCCCTATGTGCCTCGGTCGTATGCAGTCCTGATTGTGGCGCTCACCTGCACGGCGCCAAACACGCATACGACCATCATTGGCACCAAGGCAGAAGCGACTCTCATCGCTGAAGACGACACGTCTCCATTCGTCCCTCCATTCACGCCTGTCGCGACACCACTGGAGGCGGGCTGCACGATGTTGGGGCGTGAGCGGAAGACGGCCTAACGGTGTGCGGGACCGTAGCCCAGCTTCATGGAGACGGTTGCGAATGGTCCTCGCCGATACCCCAGGAGCAACAGTGTCCCTAATTTGCTGGGAAGTGGCGGTGCGGTCCCCTACGGCACTGCGTAGGATCCTACGGTCTTGGCGTGCATCCGTGCGTCGCTGTGGTCCGGTCCCAGGTCGACGGGTACGTGCACCTTCCGCCGACCACTGGCGACAACATCGATGTACTGTGGAGACCTCACGCCCCACGTGTTGAGCAATTCGGCGGTACGTCCACCCGGCCTCCCGCATGCCCACTATACGCCCTCGCTCAAAGTCCGTCAACTGCACATACGGTTCACGTCCACGCTGTCGCGGCATGCTACCAGTGTTAAAGACTGCGATGGAGCTCCGTATGCCACGGCAAACTGGCTGACATTGACGGTGGCGGTGCACAAATGATGCGCAGCTAGCGCCATTCGACGGCCAACACCGCGGTTCCTGGTGTGTCCGCTGTGCCGTGCGTGTGATCATTGCTTGTACAGCCCTCTCGCAGTGTCCGGAGCAAGTATGGTGGGTCTGACACACCGGTGTCAATGTGTTCTTTTTTCCATTTCCAGGAGTGTAGTTTATACAAGAAAACAATAGAAGCTTTCGAAATATGATGCTACTGAAGAATGCTGAAGATTATTTTGGTAGATCACGTAACTAATGAGGAGGTACTGAACGGAATTGGGGAGAAGAGGAATTTGTGGCACAACTTGACTAGAATAAAGGATCGGTTGCACGTACTGAGGCATCAAGGGATCACCAATTTAGTACTAGAGGGAAGTGTGAGGGGTAAAAATCGTACAAGGAAATCAAGAGATGAATACGCTAAGCAGATTCTGAAGGATGTAGGTTGCAGTAGTTAATCGGAAATGAAGAGCTTTGCATAGGATAGAGTAGCGTGGAGAGCTAAATCATACCGGTTTTTGGATTGGAGACGACAATAACAACAACAACAACAGCAGCATTGCACAGTCCGGACGTATTTTTAACGATTGACTCACTAATGAACTTGTTATCACGTTATCAAACTTACTTCAAAGCTATGCAGATAAAAAATGGAATTCTATTCCTGATGAAAAATTGGGGAGAAGAGAGATCGCAACAGATTTCTGACACACTGTAGTATGCCAGAATCTAAATTCACGTGCAGTCGCTTTATGTGGTTTGATTACGGTAACTGTAAAAGGCAGACAAAATTATAATGACCCTTCCTCTCCCTAGAGTAGGGTGAATGCTGCAGGAAACGACTGGTTTCGACGGGGGGAGTCACGTCAGGAGTGGAAACCCCTGTGGACAAAAGATGGTGTCATGTATCTACGTCCCAGCAGGTAATCCGTGATCAGGGCCCTCCTAGCGGTTGGTACTAGCCGTACTGAGATCAGAAGCCAACCAGTGTGCGGAAGTTCAGAAGCCATTAAACTTTAGAGTGCAGCCGCCGCATTCGCTTGTCACCTCTACGTATCACCAGCTGCAGCAAGACAACTTCGAAACGCAGTCGATACACTCCAGGCACTTACCGCCTTGAGTTTGCTTAATGTCTGCTTGCCCATTACCTTGAGCAGAATGTATTAATGTCGACCACGTACAGGCGCCACCGTCCTCAATCGGCAACCCTGTTTAAGTCAGGTTGTTGCAGTGAGAAGACACACTCCAACATGTGGTAAGCCGACATCGCAACAACACTCTTGTCGTCTTCTAGATCGCTACATCACGGGTTCAGCTCTGTCTGTAATCTTTTAGGATTCTCACGTTAAATTAATTCTCACGTTAAATTGAAACCATCTACTGCACTTAAACTTCAGGGGTCGTTTAAGCTCTTTTAATTTGTATGTTGATTCCTGCATCGTTTATGTCTATCCCTGTATGTCAGACCTATACCTGGTCAGTGATGACTACTCTTGGCTCTTTGTCTGTAAATTCTAGAAAAATGTATCCTTTTCCTTAACATACATGTGTTTTAATTAGAGTTCTATCCCATATGTGCTTTCCTAAGTCTCCTAATTAATCACGCCCCCCCCTCCTCCAAGTAGGAACGATAGCGTTCCAGGATCGGGATTACTTTACAGCTCCATTAAAATTCCTGACTATTTTCAAATGTCTACCCAGGACGCACAGCCAGTTGCTAGAACCTGAGATCTTTGTG
Organism: Schistocerca cancellata; assembly: GCF_023864275.1. NCBI lineage: Eukaryota > Metazoa > Arthropoda > Insecta > Orthoptera > Acrididae > Schistocerca > Schistocerca cancellata. The sequence continues at coordinate 455,862,496 of NC_064628.1, read as the reverse complement.
GCGAGTCGTTTACGGCCGGCTGTTAAGGGCACAGCAAGGAGGTTACTCGTTCCATCGTCTCAATAAAAAAAGTACAAATTATAATCGTCCTCCGCAAACATCTGATAGAGAGACAGCGAGTAAAGGTGCGAAGGATATCAACAGTTCAAATTGTCATAAATATTTTTGTTCTAATTAGTTTACGCGATCTATCAGAAATGTATTTTTCCTCTGTACAGGCATCGTATATTAATATTATTTCTCATAGTTACGCAACAGACCTACAGATATTTTGAGAGAAGAAAGAACCAAATTAGACTACAGCTATGTCATTACCGAGAAAAATCAGTTGAAGAGTGGAAATGGAAAACATTGTAAATGCTAAATCTAATATTCGTCAGGAGAACAAAAAGCACTCTATTTCTTTGTGTACATAACTTATTTGAATCCGAAAACAGGGAAGGTTTCCTGACACCTCAGAATAATGCTGATCAACTCATCACTGTAAAAGATAACGAGACAAGTTGTAAAATAAATAATTTACTAAGAACGTTTTATGTGCCACACCGGAAACTGACAGATTCTAAATATAAATAAGTAATTTTTTGTTTCAAAAATAGAGAGTCGCTAGGTTTTATCTGTGATAATACAAGTACAGAAATGCAGCAGCAATACTTAGCTAGTGGAGCTCTAGTTAACAACAACTATTTCTCTTTTCTTTGACATTTTTTACAAGAGAACGATGTTAAATTAGAAAAAAGTTTATCAGTCTTGACTTCAGTTCCTTACAGAACTCCATTCATAGGCAATTCCATTTCGAATCGGACGAAACATGAGAAAATTAACCTCGTATTTTTTTAAAATCATTAGTAATTTTTACATATGTCAATTATTGTAAAAGAAAACAACTTTTATAATGTTGTCTTACATAACTACTAATTTCGACTTAAGATTCGGTAAAATTTGGTTTATTTTCCGAACGACTCAAGAACCTTATATCGGATTTCAGTGAACTACCATTCTGTCTGTTGGTGTTGAGGTGTATAAATAAATAAGATGACGACAATTAACACATTTTTTAAAAATATTTTATTTATGTATTACACATAAACACAATTTTCATAAAGATTTAACTTACATGGATCTGAACTTCTTTTTACTACACACTGATTTCAGTTTTAAACTTTATGGAACCCCTTGTCTGAAATATGGAAAAAACATAAGTTATAAATATTTATACTCACTTACCTAGGTTGCAATGGGCTGCCACAATAAGCGATAGATAACGGTCTCGTCATGATTCATGGGTGTTTCTATTTACTTTTTATTTCTTCTACAGCTCTCCACTGAAGGTACCATAAAACGTTTACTAATATTCTTCTTAAACCAAAATTCTGAAAAAGGGGTGATTTTATTCTTTTTAAATTAGTGCTCTTCAGAAGAAATATGAAATATGATGAAAATTACATTAATTTAAAGTTTCAGAAGTATGGCTTGAACACCACCTCAAACCATACAATGTTACTTTCGTTTGAATCTTATTTGAGAATTTTATTTTGTATAGTCAGAATCGTGTGATTTATTAAATTACGATAACCCTGACCATTTAAAAAACACGGAAGCACTTGCTTATCACAGTTGCGAATTTGAAAAAGATGTTAACGTAATCTCTAATTTATATGACAGAAAACTGAAGCCTTCACAAAAAATATACAAGGTTTCTCGCTGTCCGAAGTGAAATCTAGCAGCCCTCAAGGTCAGATGTTGCGAAGTTTTCTGTAAGACTTCCTGTCCTGTTGAGGAAGGGTTTTCCGTTTTACAACTGATAAATATGGCTGGCCTTTCAGATGAAGTACGGCATGTCATATAGCTGTCATGGTTATTCTTCTTTTGAATACACTGATAAAGTTTATTCATCTGTTTGAGATTGAGTTAGTTAGTAACATGTTCCGTGGATCACGTTGCGCGATAGAACGTAATGTGTGGAAAGAGTAATTTTACATTCACATCCCAAATTAATTTGTGCATGCGGTTACATTCTGAACATTTCTAAGTTTTTATTTATTTATTTATTTACTTAAAGAGCCATTCGAAATGGATGACTATGAAACACTTTGAGTGTACTGCACTTGGAGACCTTTTGCGCCTCATCCCACAATATTTCAATAGCATTTTTAAAATCAAAGAAGGTAATTGCAAGGATTGGGTTACATGGAAAGGATTCAAAGCTTTAACTGACAACAATCTTGTGCAAATCTTGCGGAACGAAGTCCTTCGTCTATGACTACAAAATCTCTATCGCAACTCGAAAAGCTGTGACCTCTCACCAAACACTTGTGTGTTATCTTTTCAAACCATCCTAGGCTATATGGAGCAGACTTCGACTCATGGCCCCTGGAATTCCCGAGGGAAGCACTGCTTGCAACAAAGACGATGCTCCATCTAATGAATGTTTGAAACATTTTCTCCATAATTTGTCGCTGGGGATAAGTTTAGGGGTCATGCAACAGAGTACTAAGTACAAAATTGCACTGAAAACGAGTTTTGTGAGAAAGTGGCACTTACAAAACTTTGCACTCTTCAGTTGGCGAAATCTCGTAGAACGTCTTGTTTTGTATGACAGAAACCAATTCGCATCTGTGAAGGCTTTTGAAACAATACTGTATGTGTTTTCTGAAAAGACAATGAAAGTAGCTATTCGCAGGCGTTCGTATGTTAACTGCAATGTCGTATGCGTTATCCGTAGGTGTGTGTGTGTGCATGTGTGTGTGTGTGTGTGTGTGTGTGTGTGTGTGTGTGTGTGTGTGTGTGTTATTTTACATAAGACTAATTTTAACTCCGTTATCAGTAAATGTTAAGAAACTGTTTTCGTTTGAAGTTTGGTTTTATAACGACGGTTGTGTGTAGAACATTACTGGCTTTCGTCTTCGCTCTGTCTGCTTCACCCCGTCAGTTAAAGGAGGATTTAAAATTTAACTTTTAACTGAGTAACTGTGTAACTTGGCATTTTACTCGTAGACAGAGTGTAACTCTAGGAGACAATAGTATCATAGAAACCTATTCTGCTTCGAAATCAGAAGTACTGGACTCCTAGATGAAATTTGTCGTCATAGTCAGCATTAACAAACATCTTAAGAATGATATCAGTTTCCCCTGATTAGCAAGTTGATTATATGGTGTTGCTTGTTACCAACGCACGTACAATAACTTTGCATATTACGTCCTTAAAACAGTTAGTGAAAGGACCAGCATCTATGCTGTGGAATGATTATCCGTAAAGCTGGAAATACTGGCATTTGTGACTTTCGTCGATGTACACGTTTGGTATCTATTGGTGCTGGAGCGGCTAGAGGAACCCTAATTTCCGGAGTTGGTTATATGTGTTGGAAAATTAATTTTAGTATTAGTCGTACCGCGGTATTTCGACCAGCCACAATTACACAGAAATAACACTGATGGAAGCGAACTTGTCTCAGAAGAGGCCTCTTAAAGAGGAACGAAAGCATGGGGGGAACGTGCGCAAGAGCTTCTTACATAAACTGCGCACCCCGAAGGGAAACATCTCTTGGGCGATGCTATCAAACTTCGATTAAATTTTCTTCTTCAAAGGCAGGCGGGAGCGAAAAGCACTTAGGGTGCGAGCTATATTGTTGTTCCGCGAAATATTACACCCTCTGAAGGAGAGACCGGCTCACTGAAGGTTGACTCGTCCCACGGGGCCTGTCGTCGAGTGACGCCTAAGGCCCCTACTTCTTGAAAGAGTGGATCATTTTCACGAGAGAAAAGTTTGTATCTACGCAGAAGCGTGGGGACAATTATGTGCCCTACGTGACGGTGTGTAAGTCGGTAGGCCTAAATATAAAATATATTTGTGCTAGCAAGAGTTTAAAGAGAAAGTTTCCTATATTCCAAAAGCCCATAACAGATATTTTCGTTGTTGGTCTTAGAGACCAAGCTTCTACTAACAAAATACATGCCTGTATTTCGTAATTTAAAAGGTAAACTCAATCTGCCGGAGTTAGGAATTTTCTGTCTTATGTAGTGCAACACTGCATATTACTTCGAAATAAATCATAATTATCTTCAAAAACACAATAAAGGCATAGAGAAATTTTAAAAGTTTGTAAATTCCAATAATGAGACAATGTAACATGTTCTATGTGATAGATGCTGAATGCAGAATCGTGGAAGAGCAGAAGACCTGATATTTCAGTAATTTTTTCTTAGGGACTAAAGTTTTGAAGACTTCAAAGTAGAGGGGAAAGAAATTTTTTGTTATTTATGTCATTGGAATTAAATTATTTTTTAAAAGATTTGAATCTGCATAAAATGTTCCGCAGCTATTAAGGTCATCTCTAAAAGGGAAGAACATTAGTGGGAACAAACATATTTGACATTGTAGTTATGAATTTACATTTTTCTAGTGAAAGTAAGTTAAGGTATCACAGCTGTGTGACAGATCTGAAGTAAAATAAAGTTCTGCTAGTATTTATTCCGCACTGGAAAGGGCATAAAATATAAATGAAAACAAAAGAATGTTCGCATTCCGTGTTTACGATGGTATTGAATATTTCTCTTCATCAAATGCAAACACCATTTATCTCTTACAAAAATATTTCGTCTTCTGATAGTGTAATATGGAGAACAGACAGATCATCATATGCCAATTTGAAAGGGACGCCTGTATTACTTAGATATTAGTAACATGTCACGAAAGAATCTCACAATATTTGTTAATGCGTCAGTACGTATCGACAAGAAAATATTCCATATTAGCTGAAAGAGTTCCAAACAGAAGAACGGTTCCATCAAAAAAGTAGGGAATGTCAATGCGATGTGTTTTCAGAACCTGACGTGTATAGGATCAGCGTTATTGAAGCAGTACAGTCTTAATAATAACATCAATATTGCCAGTGCCTTGTAAAAAAAATTCCTGGTATGATGGTTTCTACGAGTAAATTTAAAAAGTTTTGTCTGGTACATATTTATGAAACATTACGTAAGCAGTACCCAAAAAAAGGCAAATAAACAAAGTAGTAACAAACGTGACACAATGAGTCATTACATTAGTGTAGTTTATGAAGGCGAAACTTCCTTACTGAAACACATAAGAAAGTCAGACACATTTTACCACCTAAAAACATTAAGTGCTATGTACCTAGTACAGAACAATGAACAGATCTGCAGCCGTAGCGTAATATCAGTGAACAATGGCGACTGTGCTCAATTCAGAATAACGAGCAGACTGACTGATATTACGTGCTTGGGTAAACACGAAAACTGCATGCCGATAGATGGGGTCATGGTCAAAACAATTTAAGAGAAGTTGCTCCCGTGGCCTTTTGGTAGTGTTTTTGACTAGAAATCAAAACATCCTCGTTTCCGGGATCTAATTTTGAACAAAAATCACCATCAATGCCGCCCAATGACTTCCGGCATAAGAAATCACCATCGTTCTGCCAATGGCCCCGTCAATGAGGGCAGAGGAGCGGACAGGGTGGAAACATCCCCTAATAGGCGATAACATCAACAGTGACAAATGACATGAGAACGAAGAAGGCAATGGAAATGCATAAAAGACAATTAATGGGTTTTCACAGGACACTGGCATATAATCGAAAAACGTGTCAAGATCATCTCTCCATAGACAAAATATTCTGGACTAGACCCCCATTCGGATCTCCGGAGGGGACTGCCAAGGGGAAGGAGACAATGAGCAAAAGATGTAATAACCAATGAAAGGGTAACGTTCTGGAGCTGGGGCGTGGAATTTCGGTAGTTTGATCGTGATAGGGAAGCTAGAAAATCTGTAAAGGAAAATGAAAATTCTCACACTAGATACATTGGGGGGTCAGTGAAGTAAAATGAAAAGAAGACAAGTATTTATAATCAGACGAGTATAGGATAATATCAACAGCAGTAGAAAAATGTATAACGGGAATAGGATGCGCTATGAATAGCAAGGCAGAGTGATAGGTATGTCCTCATCAGAATCGAAAGCAAAAGAACTTAAACAATGCTAGTTCAGGTATGCATGCCGACGTCGCAAGCAGAAGACGAAGAGATACAGAAAGTATATGAGCATACTGAACTGGTAATTCAGTATGTAAAGCGAGATGAAAATCTAGTAGTCATAGGGGAGTGAGTAGAAGAAAAGGATATGGGAAAACATGAGATTGGTAGTGGAAACGAGAGAAGACAAAGACTAATTGAATTCTGTAATAAATGTCAGTTTCTAACAGCGTATACTCTGTTCAAGGATCACAAGAGGAGGAAGTATACTTGGAAAAGGTCGGGACATACGGGATGATTTCAGTTAGATTACATCATGGCCAGGCAGAGATTCCGAAATCAGATACTGGATTGTAAGGCTTACCCGAGAGCAGATACAGACTCAGATCACAATTTATTAACGAGGAAGAGTAGACGTATGTTTAAAGGAACTGGTCAGCAAGAATCACTGAGCAAGGAAGTGGGGTATGTAAGTATTAAGGAGTGAAGAGGCTCGCTTGAAGCTCACTGAGGCTATGGATACAGCGATAAGGAATAGATCAGTAAGCAGTTCAGTTGAGAAGGAATGGATACTTCTAAAAGGGCAGTTACAGAGGTTGTGAAGGAAGCTGTAGGTACAAAGAGGGTAACTGCGAAGAAACCATGGGTAACAGAAGAAATATTTCAGTTGAAAGAAGGAAGTACATAATACTCAGGGCAATTCAGAAATACAGAAACACAAGTCACTTAGGATATACATAAATAGCAAGTTCAGGGGAGTTAAAGCAAAATGACTGAATTTAACATGTGAATAAATCTAAAAAGAAATGATTGTCAGAAGAAGGGTCTCAGCATATTGAAAAGTCAAAATAGCCTTATGTGAAATTAAAATTAGGGGCGATAATATTAGTAATGCAATGGGAATGCCACTGCTGAATGAAGAGGAGAGATCGGATAGGTGGAAAGAGTACATTGAGGATCTCTAAGAGGGGAAAGACTAGTCTGATGACATGATGGAAGAAAAAAAACAGGAGTCGAAAGGGAAGGAGGTAGGGGATCCAATGTTAGCAGCAGAATTTAAAAGAGCTTTGGACAACAAGATCAAATAAGGAAGAAGGGATAAATAACGTGCATTGGTAGAATTGGCAACAAAACGACTATTCACGTTGGTGTGTAGAATGTATGAGTCTGGCGACATACCATCTGACTTTTCCAAGACAGGAAGAGCCTACAAGTGCGAGAATTATCGCACATTCAGCTTAACAGCTCATGCTTCCAAGTTGCTGATAAGAATAATATGCAGAAGAATTGAAAAAAAAAATGAGGAACTGGTAGATGGCCATCAGTTTGGCCTTAGGAAAGAATTTCGAACATTCTTAGCGAAGACAAGTGTGCTAATATCAGACATAGGCCTTGATTTGAGCGTTGTATGATACTGAAACGTGGACTGTGGGAAAACTGGAACGGAAGAGTATTGAAGCATTTGAGGTGAGGTGCTAGAGACTAATGTTGAAAACTAGTTGGACTGACAAGGTGAGAAATGTGGAGGTTCTGCACAGAATCTGAAAGGAAAGGATATGTGGAAAACACTGACAAGGAGAAAAGGAGAAGGGACAGGATGATAGGACAGCTGTTAAGACACATCAGTGAATGACTTCCACGGTACTAGAGGGCGCTGTAGAGGAATGCAGTGACTGGAATACTTCCAGCAAATAATTGAGGGCGTAGGTTGCATGTGTTGCTCTTCAAACCTCTTGAAAGAAGTCAGAAGGCTGACGACGCAAAAAAAAAAACAAAAAAAAACACGTTGGAAACGTATCGGCTTGTCAAACAAATCACGCTTTTGCTACACCAGATCGATGGTCGATTCCCCAAACACGTCATCCAGGAGAATTGTTAGAAACGTGCACCGCGCCACGGACGCAGGCTGGTGGAGCTGTGTTATCCTATGACAGACATTCTCCTGCGCTTACATGGGACCTGTGGTAGTAATCGAAGACACAAGGTGAGCTGCGGACCACCTGCATCTCTTGGTGCTTGATGTCTTCCCTGACGACGATGTGATTTTTCAGCAGCATAATCGTCCGTGTCTCGAAGACAGAATCGTCTTAAAGTGGTTCGAGGAGCATGGCAGTGAAATCAAACCAGTAACCAGTTATTTAGAGTGCATTACATGACTTGTGCTTAGACACCTGGTACCACAGAGCTCCACAAATCTACCAACGAACACGAATCGCAAGAATCGGTGACATTTGAGTTAGGTAAACGGCCTAACAAGCTATTAAGCAGGTGGTCATAACGTTTTGGCTCGTCAGTGTATGGCTTGACATTTCGCTAGCAGGGAGCAGGGAGAGCGGATAGGGTTTGCTGTGTGGAGAGGGGGCTACCGGGGGTAACAAGCGCCACCTCCATTAGTGTAAATACGAAGTGCAGGTAGCACAAACACGTGTTTTGAACTCCCATGTGCTCCTGATAACAGGATTTCTTTTCCTATCTGGACAGGTAACACCCACGATGGGCCAGAAAACGCATCATGTCTCATATACGAACAAAGCGCAATGGAATTTGCACAGCAAAGCACAAACAGCGACAGTGCAACCCAGCGACAGAGCAGACGACAATGCAGCAAAGACTGACTACTTGTACGCTGCACATTTGGCAACTAACATCTGTAAATCACTATGGCATGACGGCTGCCGACTGATAGCAATCTCGGTAGCGTTCTCGCTTCCCGAACACGGGGTCCCGGGTTCGATTCCCGGCGGGGTCAGGGATTTTCACCTGCCTCGAGATGACTGGGTGTTTGTGTTGTCCTCATCATTTCATCATCATCCAGGAAAGTAGCGACATTGGACTGAGCAAAGGTTGGGAAATTGTACGGGCGCTGATAACCACGCAGTTGAGCGCCCCACAAACCAAACATCATCATCCTCTGATAGCAATCTGAAGTAGGGAGTACGAATGTGAAGTAAAAGTTCTCGTATAGCACTTGTTGGAATTTTTTTCTGGAAGAGATGAAAATAAAAAAAAATCCGTCCAGCGATTTTATGGTCAGATATTTTGTTTTAGTAAGAGAGGTTGTTTCAATAAGACTGTCATCCTCATTCTGCCAAAAGCCATGTCAAAGAGGGGGAAGGAGTGGACGGAAGTTCAGGGCACGGAAGAATCAGCAGCGATCAATGGCATGGGGATGCAGAAGGTAGGGATAAACTCCCCATTTGCAAAAGATTTCCCCATTCGGATCTCCGGGATCATTTGCCATGGTGGAGGTGATCACGAGGAAAAAGACTGACTAACAAACGAAAGAACAACACTCTACTAGTCGGGGCGTAGAATGTGAGAAGTTTGAATGTAATAGAGAAGTTTGAAAATCTCAAAAGGGAAATCCTAAGGCTCAATGCAAATACAATGGGGGTCAGTAAAGTGAAATGGAAAGAAGCCAAGAATTGCTGGTCAGATAATTGTAGGTAATATCAACAGCAGCAGAACGTGGTATAACGGGAGTAGGTTTCATTGTGAATAGGAAGATAGAGCAGAGATTTACTTACTGTGAACAGTTCAGTGATAGATTCGACAGCAAACAACAACGACAACAATAGTTCTGGTACACATGCTGACATCGCAAGCGGAAGATGAAGAGATAGGGAAAGTATTAGAGGATATTGAACGGTTAATTCAGTACTTAAAGGGAGCTGAAAACTTGATAGTCTTGGAGGACAGGAAAGCGGTTGTAGAGGAAGGAGCAGAAGAAACGGTTACCGGAGAATATGGGCTTGGTAGAAGGAACGAGAAAACGGAAAGACTAATTGAGTTCCGCAATAAATATTAGTTAGTAGTAGCGAATACTTTGTTCAAGAATCTCAAGAGGAGGAAGTATGGTTGGAAAAGGCCAGGGATGCGGGAATATTTCAGTTAGAAAACACCACGGCGAGGTAGAGTTTCCGAAATCAGATACTGAATTGTAAGTCTACACAGGAGCAAATATAGATTCAGATCACAATTTAGTAGTGATGAACAGTAGGCAGAAGTTTAAAAGGAAGAATCATTGCGTAAAGAAACGGGATACGGAAATACAAAGGCATAAAGAGATGCGGTTGAATTTCTCTGACGCTATAGGTATTGCGATTGTAAATAGTTCAGTAGGCAGTTCAGTAGATGACGAGTGGACATCTACAAAAAGGGCAATCACGGACGTTGGAAAGAAAAACACAGGTACAAAGAAGATAACAGCGAAGAAAGAATAGGTAACAGAAGAAATTCTTGGGTTGATCGATGAAATAAGGGAGTAAAAACGTTCAGGGAAATACAGGAATACAGAAATACAAGTCACTCAGGAATGAAATAAATAGGAAATGTAGGGAAGCTAAGGCCAAATGGATGCATGAAAAGAGTGAAAAAATGGGTAAAGAAACGACTGTTGGAAGGACTGACGTAGCAAATAGAAAAGTCAGTCAAAAGAACCCTCAGTAAAATTAAAAGCAAAGGTGGTAACATTAACAGTGGAATGGAAACTCCAGTGTTAATTGCAGGGGAGAGAGCGGATAGGTGGAGGATAGGTGGAAAGACTACGCTAATGGCCCCTTTGAGCGGGAAGATTGGCTGAAGTGATAGAAAAAGAAACAGCAGTCGATTTAGAAGAGAGAGTATTAGAACCAGAGTTTTTAAGAGCTTTGAAGGACTTACGACCAAATAAGGCAGAAGGGATAGATAACATTCCATCAGAATGTCTAAAATTATTGGAAGAAGTAGCATTAAACAGACTATTCACGTTGATGTGGAGGATATTTGTGACAGGCGATATACCATCAGAATTTCGGAAAAATATCATCCACAAAATTCCGATGATTTCAAGAGCTGACAAGTGTGAGAATTATCGCAGGATCAGCATAGCAGCGCATGCATCCAAGTTGCTGACAAGGATAATACACACCAGAACAGAAAAGAAAGTTGAGGGTGTATGAGATGACGATCTGTTTGGCTTTAGGAAAGGTAAAGGCACCAGAGACGCACTTCTGACGCGGCGGTTGATAATGGAAGGACGACTGAAAAAAATATCAAAACACATTCACATGATTTGTCGATCTGGAAAAAGTATTTGAAGTTGTCAAATGTTGCAACACTTTCGAAATTCTGGGGAAAATAAGGATAAGTTACTAGAAGAGACAGATAATACATAAGACATACAAGAGTCAAGAAGTAATAATAAGAGTGGAAGACCAAGAACGTAGTGCTCGGATTAAAAAGGGTGTAAGACAGGGATGTGGTCTTTCGCTCCTACTGTACTGGGATTTAGACCTGAATCCCTACTCCTCAATCTATTAATCGAAGAAGCAATGATGGAAATAAAAGAAAGGTCTACGAGTGGAGTTAAAATTCAAAGTGATGGGATATCAATGTTAAGATTCGCTTATGACATTGCTATCCTCAGTGAATGTGAAAAAGAGTTACAGTGCTGCTGAATGGAATGAACAGTCTAATTAGTATAGAATAAGGATTGAGAGTAAATCGATGAACGACGAAAGTAATGTGAAGTAGCAGAAAAGAGAACAGCTAGAAACTTATCAGGATTGATGGTCAGGAAGTAGATGAAGTTAAGGAATTCTGCTACCTAGGCAGAAAATGACCAGTGAGAGTCAGAGCAAGGAGGATATTAAAAGCAGACTAGCACCAGCAAAAAGGGCATTTCTGATCATTAGAATCCTACTAGTATCAAATATAGGCCTTGATTTCAAGATGGAATTTCTGAGAATGTTCGTTTGGAGCACAGGTTTGTATGGTGGTGAAACATGGATTGTGGGACAGCCGGAATGGAAGAGAATCGAAGCAGTTGAGATGTGGTGCTACAAACGAATATTGGAATTGGTGGACTGATAAAGTAAGGAATGAGGAAGGTCTGCGCAGAATCGGAGAGGAAAGGAATATCAGGCAAACACTGAGAAGGAGGAGGGACGGGATGATAGGACATCCGCTAAGACATCGGGAAGTGACTTCCATGGTATTAGAGGGAACTGTAGAGGGAAAAACTGTAGAAGAAGTCATATATTGGAATAAAAATGGCTCTGAGCACTACGGGACTTAACTTCTGAGGTCATCAGTCCCCTAGAACTTAGAACTACTTAAACCTAACTAACATAAGGACATTACACACATCGATGCCCGAGGCAGGATTCGAACCTGCGACCGTAGCGGTCGCGCGGTTCTAAACAGTAGCGCCTAGAACCGCTCGGCCACTCCGGCCGGCTAGATTGGAATACACCCAACAAGTAATTGAGGACGTACGTTGCAAGTGCTACTCTGAGAGGTTGGCAGAAAAGATAATTCATTCGTGACTTGCTGCATCAAACTAGTCGGAAGACTGCTGACCCCCCCCCCCCCCCCCCCAAAAAAAAAGAAAAGAAAAGAAAAGAGGCCTGTGAGGATCCACTACGTTCTGTTCTGTTGCAACTAGATAACTTTCGTTATTTTTACACATCAAATTATCTATGGTCAAGCAATTGCTTTCTACTGCAATAAAGTATCATCATTCAGCATTCATACAATTTTCGCGCTCTGCTCTGTGTTTTGCAGGTTTCAGAGTGTTTCGCTGCCGTCGTGGAACCTGTTTCATAATTAGCGGGCTCCCCTGATGTATTCTGTGGCTGGAATGCGCACGTTGAATCATATTACTTGTGCGCCGTGAATTAGAAATTCGCTGCACATCGTTCTTCGTCCCCCGTTGCCTGCAGCCTGCTGCGGCAGTGCTGCCCTGGCACTAATGATTGACTAGCGGCCAGGGACGCGGAGTTGTGCTACGGCTCCGAGGTGAGCTGGGGTGGCGTGAGGCGGCGGAAACCGTGGCTTCATCCGCTTTTAACAATTAACATTTCCCGAGGACACCACCGCAAAGTGGGTCAACTCGCTTCGGAACCTGGACAGAATAAAAGAAAACGTGCACGTTCCCACTTTAGTCCCGCTTAGTCTTACGTAGACTGGTCTGGTACGTACTTGCCCAACGCTGTGGCGTTATTCCAGTCTCAAGTCGTTTATTATGTGCCGTGACAGTTGACGGTAAACAGTGAATCGGATAACGACATATTTCAAGACACAAAGGAATTAATGACAATATCTGCTAGTGGGCATCGATTGAAATCAATTGGGAAAGTTGAAAATTAGTGTCAGACCAGGATTTGAACACGGCTATCCTGTTTAATAGACTACTCGCCATCCGGCCACAGTGGTCGTTGCAACTACACGGACAGCTCTGCACGCACCGTCAGAGCGAAATATTCAACTTATGCACACACTACAGACGTAGTGTCCCTTGCCCATTACCCTCATTACTCGCGGCATTTCGCCGATTTCAGTAAGCGTTCGAGCGCCGTGTGCATCTGTACTGAAGTAATCATTTGGACGTCGTCACCGTAATTATATATAAAATTATGTGGTTCTGTTCTTTCTGACATCTGCATCTGCCTAGCAAGCAGGACACCAGGGTTCGAATTCCGGTCTGGCACAAATTTTCAACATTCCCCATTGATTTAAATCAATGCCCACTAGCAGATAATGTCAGTAATTCCATTTTGAGCCGGCCGCGGTGGCCGAGCGTTTCTAGGCGCTTCAGTCCGGAACCACGTGGCTGCTACGTTTGCAGGTTCGAATCCTGCCTCGGGCATGGATGTCTGTGATGTCCTTAGGTTAGTTCTAAGTCTAGTGGACTGATGACCTCAGATGTTAAGTCCCACAGTGCTTAGAGCCATTTGAACCAATTTCATTTTGTATTTGATTCATAATGGCTGCAAGATCAAAATACACCAAATATCTACAATCAAGGTGAGGTCGACCAAACGATCACTTCAACGCAGATACACAGCATGCTCGAACACTTGCAGGAACTCGCCAAATGCTGAGAGTAATGACGATGATGGGCAAGTGGCACTACATCTGTAGTGTGTGACAATTTGGGTTTGATAGGAGGCGTACCGGGATAGTTCATGCAGTTACGATGACTGCTCTGTCCATATGGCGCAGTGGTCAAAACATCTGCCTGGTAAGCAGGAGATGTGGCCTCCAACTCCGGCCTCGCACAAATTTTCTACTTTTCCCCTTGATATATATCAGAGCCCATTAAAAGCTCAGGCCATTAATTCCTGTGTGTCTTGATTAATAATGGCAGCAGAGTCAAAATGTATTCTTTCTTACAAAACGACATACAAGGTGTACCAAAAAGAATCATGCGATTGAAAAAAATGATAACTATTGCGTTATCTAAAATATGTGCGTGAACAACGCACTGTTGGGAAGAGCAGACTCTCGAGTTTTACATGGTTCCCGGTAGGTAACAGCAGTGAGCACCCACTTCAGTTCCAGTAAAAATGGTGTCGTGCCAACAGAAAGCAGTTTGTGTTCTATGTTTTGTACAGTGCGGGTCAGCAATACATGTTCAGGGTGACTTCAGTACTAGCTATGCTGTGGATCCTCGTACAGCACAGAACATTAAACGGTGGCATGAACAATTCCGCGAAACAGGTTTTTTGTGTAAAGACATATCGCCGGGCCGTCCCCGAGTGTCTGACAGACGTCGACGTCGAACGCATCCGCCATAGTTTCATGAGGAGTTCGCAGAAATCCGTTCGCAGTGAAGCTCGACAGCTCAACATACCCCCGATGTCCGTCTGGCATGTGTTGCTCGATGTTTAACATGAAACCATACAAAATTCAGCTACTGCAAGCTATTCGTGAAGGAGACAAACATCAACGTGTGGAATTCTGTAATTTCGCAGGATGGAGGATAACAGTTTTCTTCCACCCTTTAATGTTTAGTGACGAGGTATCATTGCATTTAAATGGAAAGGTGAACCGTCAGTATGTGAGAATGTGAGGTACCGAACAACGATATGAAGTTGGAGAACCTGAGACGGACTCGCGAAAATTTAATGTGTTTCGTGCGGTTTCAAGGGAAAAAGGTGTATGGTCCATATTTATTTGCCGAGAACACTGTTACAAGAAGCACGTATCTCGATATGCTTGAGAACTTTCTTTTCCCATAGTTGGAGACTGATTCGAATGACTCTAATGGTCAACAGGCTGGGGCACCGCCATGCTGGCATCTGTAAGTGCAGGCATTTTTAAATCGAAGGGTTACTGAACGATGGATCGGTCGCACTGGACCAAATGATTCAGTCTTACGTTACTGACCTCCAAGGTCACCGGATATTAATGTATGTGATTGTTTTTTGTGGGGGTTTATAAAAGACTCTGTTTATGTACCTCCGTTACCAACAACAATGGATGAACTGAGACATCTCAGAACAGCAGTTGTAGAAACTGTAACTAAAAGACATGCTCGCTGCAGCATTGACATATGTCGTGCATCTCCAGAGGGCATATTGAATACCTATGAAAAGGTAGGAAAAAAAGGTTTTCGAGTTTCCAGTCCATACAAAAAAATCATTCTATATGTTTATTAGTTTCAGAAATACAGACACGCCAAATCGGATGATTCTGTCTGATACACTCTGTATTTTTCAGGGTTGTCTGCGTTGCTTGCTTAATACATGACAGCGTTCCCGTCTAGATTTAAGGATTAAATAACATGAATAGCACTCGAAAAGGATTATTTGTGATATTTTTCACCATTGTAATGACCTATATCAACTGAAAACTAAAGTGTTACTGATATTATCCGAAACAGTTGGCTACAAAGTTTCCCCTGCATGTCTCCATTTTTGTAAATGGCTCTACATAGTGTTGTAGAAAAATATCCGCTACCAGTCACAATAAAAGGTTGTTTATTCGTCACACGACCGGTTTCGGGCTTGCGCCCATCTTCAGGTGTTTATACATTCATGTACATGTTTGTACTGTTGGAGATCACTGCGTAAATACAAAAAAAAATTATTTGCTGGTGACCACACAGATACAAATGGGACAATTGTAAGTGGTAAGGCAGCATTTGACAAAAATATATCTGTACTTACAAAAAGATGAAGCACCATTATTACAGTTATGCTGTGGTGATAGTTTTGTCACTTAGTTACAGACTTATGGTCATTTTCACGTCCATATATCAGTTTTACCCAGTATATCTCCATGTTCCACTATTAGGATGTGCACTTGTGAAATACACTATGTATACATACAAACATGTGGGCTGTGGTCAAAGAACTTAGATGTAGCAGATGTAAAGATGTTGCTCACACAGAAACTTGTAGGTTCTGGTGAAAGAACTTTGCCACAGGAAGTGCAAAAGTGTTGCATATACAGAAATTTAAAAAGCTCTTATAGACATTATAAAAGAAATTGCACTTAGAAATGGATTCAACCCAGATGTAATTGATAAACTTGACAACAAAATCAAAAAGAAACAATGCACACCTACTAAACCAGATTCACAAGAAGGAAAAAACACATTCGTATGCATACCATTTATAGGTAAAATTTCATACCAAATTGCCAACCACTTCCGGAAAACTGGTATTCAAATTTCTTTCAGCACTAACAACAAGCTACAACAACACGTAATCCACAACAGTAAGACAGACAACCAATGCCACCATAAATCAGGTATTTACAAACTTTTATGTGACAATTGCCCACAGTTCTACATAGGCCAAACTGGAAGGAGTTTCACTATAAGATACCGTGAGCATGTGGATGCCTTCCGGCTAAATAATTTTGATAAATCCACCTTTGCAATGGTCACTCAGCCACAGCCATTACAGAAAACCTACAAATACTACACCCTGTGAAGAAAGGAAAGAAAATGAATCTGCTTGAAGAGCTAGAAATTTATATCCACAGCTCTAATTCACCAGACCTTGTTCTGAACGAACAAGTGTGTAAGAGGTCATGATTAAGGAATTTGTTGCTAGCGCACTCGAGCAGATGTAATTTCGATGGATTGCTCACGCGCTGCCTGCGATATGTAAGCTATAAGAGAATCTGAGACCAAAGAGCAGTGTTGTATGCAGTAGGAACTCTGTAGTAGTAGGAGTAAGTTGTTGAAAGCGAGCTGTCTGGTGTATCGTGTTGGCTAGGCCGGTCGTGGTGGAGCGATGGCGGAGCCTGAGCGTTGTAGCATAAGGTAAAAGCAGCCTCGCGCATATGTAGTATTGTTATATCAAGTCCCATGTAAATGTTTTTAAAAAAATCTCTTAATAATAATCTTTCTCATGAAAAGTAACTTTTGATAATCATTCATTTCAATTTAAGGAATTTACTAATTTCTCCAATCCTTGGTCATCCCGATTATTGAAAAGAAAAATCAGTTGTTTGTTTTTATACATGACAAATCTATCGGCCAGCATTGTACTTAGCTGCGCCAGAAAAATTTCTTATAGGAGCAGATATATACGCGTTATCCGGCGACCTAATTAAGGTAAGATTTTTCAGTTTATTAAGAATGAATTTTCAGGGCCATGACGCAGCACTGCTGACGTCCAAAATTTGCCAGTTTAAATTCACAGTCAGTTATTGAAAGGTTATAAGTGAGTCGCAATTTTATTGAGAGATTAGTCGCATTTTATTATTGATAGGTTGCGCAATTTATTTATTGGGAGGTTACACTAAATTAGAATATTATTTAAATTATTTTACTGTGAGGAGGTTACACTTAAGAAATGAAATAAAGTGCACACGCACTGTAAAAGTTTTTTACATCTTTAGGACAACTGATTATATTAACAAATGAAATGTAGTGCACACGCACTGTAAAAGTCTTTAACATTCTGTAAAAACTGAATACATTAAGAAATGAAATAAAGTGCACATGCACTGTAAAAGTCTTTAGCATATTTAGGACAACTGGTTATATTAACAAATGAAATGAAGTGCACACGCACTGTAGAAGTCTTTCATTTTTACGAGAACTAGGAAAGGAATGGGAAGGATAGCATCATGGTTGTAGCACAGTAGGTTGCATGTAGCTGCACTGAAAGTACATATCTTTCTACAGAAGCATAACACCAAGTGAGACAATCTGAAGTTCTCTTCCCTGAAGTATTTATTAGTGCAGCCAAGACACTGAAATATTGCATTAATATTGTATGTTGTCACTTTGGTAGTACATTAGGTACACCAAACAGTAGGACCATAATAACATCTCCATCGTTCAAGGTGGTGGACAGCTTGATATGTCAACACCACATTCTTGTACAATCCATTCTCTTACATCAACGTAGAATTAGTGCAAAAACCAAATACAGTGCTCCATGATCATGAGGATGGACAGGACATACGGATATTGCAGTAATTGGTGGTAATTAGGTCAGAAGGTTGTTACACACAAAGAATTTTAAGTGAAAATGTGAGCCAAGAGTAACCTTCCCACAAAATATAATAACTTACAATTAAATGAATTTTTAAATATTGTAACCTCTGAACAAAATTGATTTTAATGTAACCTCTGAACAAAATTGGCTCCCATTTATAGTCTCTGTGCAAAAATGCATTCACATTTAATATTCCCACAAAATTCCTTTCTCATTTAATTTCAAGTTCGGAATAGAAAAATTCCAAAACACCAAAAATAATAAAAAAGTTTAGTAACCTGATAAATTTTATGAGGACAGCAGCGCTGTCCTTCGGCCCTGTATTCTGAATAAAAAAGCAAAAATTCTTACCTCAATAAAAACCGCAATTATATCTGCTCTTAAGTTGAAATTTTTCGACACAGCTTCGTGAAATGCTGGCGTATATTTTTTTTTGATTATTGGAAGGAATGATCATGATTTGAAATATTCTTTAAATTGAAATGAATGCTTTTTTTTAAAAGAGTTGCTTTATATTATAAAAATTATTATTGGGGCATTTCTTTGAACAAATTAAATTACAATTAACATACATTATTAAATATGCGCAAGGCTGCTTCTTTACCTTCTACAACAATACTCATCCTCCAGAGTCCTGACCAGAGTCGCGAGCAGAGTACACAGCCGACGCATGCCGACTCCCGCCGACTAGCACGCACTAGCATGGACTGACGACTACTGTCGACTGACTACTACTACTGTCGACTCGCGCGGTCAAGCGCAGACTAGCAACAGCTAACGATAAACTACTCTCTGGTCAGAGATTCTGTCATGCCTCGCCCATCGCCGGCAATGTATACGTCTTTCAAGGTGAAGGATACATTAAGTCTTATGCTAGTCATAATTCAGAATTACAATAGAGTATCAACCGATCTAAATAATTATTGGCATTCATTGCCTATTTGCACAGCATTTAAGTAGTATATGTATGGAGTATTACAGAACATTATTCATAAGTCATCTCATTACAGTAATTATTACAGAACATTATTCATAAGTCATCTAATTACAGTAATTATTGGCGTCATAAGTCTTCTCATTACAGTAATTATTGGCACTCGTTGGCCAGTTACAAAGCATTTATTATGCATTATTCATAAGTCACCATTCAAAACAAGAGTTATTGGGTGTAGCGTCAAGCTGCTAGTATTTATATATGATATCATGTAAGTGACATAAGACATATTTAATATGTAACACATTGTAACTATTACTCAAAGTCTGTAGTCGACTAATACATAGACATTATGGAATCAATACATCAGAAAAATTTGCATTATATTTAGGACTAGAAATATATCTTAAACTTGTAGCATTATTTAGTTGTATACTGGTAATAGTTGTGACTGATAATGAAAAATTGTTTGTACTAGCAATACATTGCGTTGGGATCGATAGTCAATTGCTGGGGCATGAAAATATTTGCTTTTGACTTATTGCTGGAAATAAGGATTAATAACGTCATTCGTCATGAGTCAGCTGTAGCTAGTTTATGAAACAAGTACAGTATATGTGATCACATTCATAAATGATAGACACAACTGGGTAAAAAAATGGAAGTATTAGAACTCGTTTCATAATAAGTGCTTGTAGCATATTAATATCATGAAAAGCTTCTCCTGGAAAAAATACAAAATGGGTTATTGACCTGAAAGAAAAAAATGTATATTATGCTGAAAAGTAGTAAACTTCGAATTAACAGGTAATGAAACATATACTCAATATGTATGTACTCTGGCTATCTTTCTCAAAACATTCAGTCATTATACAATGCGACATAAGACATACTGTGAAAACGACCTGCAACAAGTTCTTAAATAACTAAATAGCATTCCTTAACTAATAGAAAATATATAAACTTCATCATTATCGTCATCTGCAAAGAAAAATTTCATTATTCATATTACTATAACTTCATCATTATCATCGTCTGCAAAGAAAAACTTCATTATTCATATTACCATATACTTTATATAACTATTGATCACCATTTATTATCATCTGCAAAAAATAGACACTTCATTATTCATATTCATATTACCATTTACTTCATACAACTATTCATTATCATTCATTACTTCCTATAGTATAGAGTTTCTTACTTCTAGCACATTTCATCACTAAAATTAACATGTATAGTTCTGCCTGACAACCTGCAATAATCGCCTCATATTCTGAAAGAAAAATAATTAGTTAAGACTGCTATTATACAGTGTGTATAGTATTTCCTTGTTAATGCTTGTTAATTCTGATCCATTTGCTCTTCATGTCAATATACTGCGTTTTCTTTCTTTCATTCCGATGGTGAAATTTCTATTTCATAGTAAACCACTGTGGTTTGTTTAATTTATTTCTTTTACACGTTATTGCTTTCTGAAAATGATGAATAAGGATTAATATCTTGCATTTAAATCATATACCCATTAAATAAAAACTTGTTTCTAGTGACATAACTAAGTATACAGCATAGCATGACAGAAAACGTATTAGGTCAAAAACATAGACAGTGCAAAAAATGTACACACAGTATCATAATGTAGTAGCAAAAAATGTAGAATAGTCAAGGTATTGTGATATCATAAGGAAAAATGTCAAAGTCAAATGGTGTTTGTTATATCTTAAAGACATCATAGTGCATACAGACAAAATTCTACTTTCGTTAGGAAAACAATTACACTACACAAAAAATGGAAAATGTGCACGGTCTGATGTCTAACGACGAGAAAAGCGACCTGCTAACCTTACCTTGCCGGGCACTTGCCAAGAAAGAAATATAATCATCATCAGTAAGTGGTCATATAAATATCTGGAAATGGCATTACAGAGTCATAAATCATAAAGTATGTTCATTCAATAAACGGTTTAATATTGGAGACATGGTGATTGCCATTGTTTTTCCTGGTTCTCAAAGTTTCGACATGTACTACATTGGGGTGAGGAATGCTTCGTATTCTATATGGACCTGCGTATAGAAGCTCAAATTTACTGCATCTACTCTTTCCTCTGTTGGATAAATAATGCGTGCGTACTAATATCTTCTGTCCAATGTGAAAGTCACGGCATGTACAAACCTGTTTCTGCTGTCGTCTCCGGCGCTCTGCGGCACGTGTGATGTTGTTGAGCGCAATGTCAATTATTTCATGGTGACGTAGTCGACGAGATGTAGGAAAGGATACTAATTATTTAATTTTGTTAGGTGGTTCAACATTTTTCAATATAACAGTCGGAGATAGCATAGTAGATTTATTTGGTATCGAGTTAATTACATCCTGCAATGAGAGTATGTGTGCGTCCCAATCAATATGTTTTTTATGGCAGTATATTCTACATAGTTTACCAATTTCTTTCATTAGCCGTTCAGAAAGGTTCGAAGAAGCGTGATATCTGGATATATAGATCGGAGAAATGTTTCTAGCTCGTAACATATGTGTCCATATGGCAGATCGAAATTATGGTTCATTGTCAGAAATTACTTTCAATACATGCCCTGCATGGAATAGAAAATGTTTTACAAATGCTTTCGAAACAGATTTAGCAGTAGCTTTGAGTAACGGAGTGAAGGTAACAAATTTCGAAGTGAGTTCAACAGCGACAAAGATGTAGCAAAAACCTCTATGAGATCTGGGAATCGGACCAAAAATGTCTACAGCAGCCATGTGTCTCAATTTAACGGGTACAATTGGATGTAACGGAGGAATATGTGAAGTCGTGTCTGATTTAGTTTTCTAGCAGGTTTTACATGACGCTAAAACTCGTCGAATACGTTTCTCCATGTTCGCAAAATAACAGTTCTGTCTCAGTATAAGAAAACATTTTCTGGCTCCATAATGTGCGTAACTTAAATGAGTGTACCAAATTAATCTGTTAACAAGTTCGTCAGGAATACATAATAACCAGTTGTTGCTGTCAGGGTGAGAGCGGCGAAACAGAATGTTCTTGCGTACAGTATAATGGTTTCTAATGGTAACGTTATTCCTATCTTACCAAAGGTATTTAATTTCTTTCCATACGTTGTCTTTACTCTGCTCTTGTGCTATGTCTCGTAATGATGACGAAATACAATTTTCGAATGCAACTTTGTGAATATACATGACGCTAAAATTTGCTTGGCAGAAGTTGGTTGCTTTGTCTTGCTGATTGTTGCTGAGAGAGCGGGATAGTGGGTCTGCTACAATATTTTGTATACCGGGAATGTGAATAATTGTAAAATTAAATTCCTGTAAATAAAGTTTCCATCTGCTTAACCTGTCGTGTGTAAATTTTGCGGAAAGTAAAAACTGTATAGCTCTATGATCTGTGTAAACGGTCGTATGTCTTCCATAAAGAAAATGCCTAAATCTCGTAAATGCCCATACAACACATAATGTTTCAATTCTGTAACAGAATAATTACGTTCAGCAGGTGACAGAATGCGACTTGCAAAAGCGATGTTTTTAATTACTGTAGTGCCATCTTCTTCAATTTCCTGAAAAATGTGTACGCCTAAAGTGGTGTTAGAACTGTCGGTGGCAATGGAAAAATTTCTGGTAGGATCTGGGTGTGATAAAAGTGGTGCGTTCAACAAAGCTTGTTTCAGATTGACAAATTCAGACTGTGCTTGACTATCCCAGGACCAAACAGCATTTTTACTCGTCAGTTGGCATAATCTAGGAGTGTCTAAAGCAGAGTAATGAATAACTTTACGGAAAAGGTTAATTAAACCCAGAAAGCTGCGTAGTTGTTTCTTCGTCGTTGGAACAGTAATGTCACGTCAAGCCTGAAGTTTTTCATGGTCAGGCGCAATGCCTTCTGCTGAAATTATATGTCCAAGAAATTTTATAGAAGTTTTGCCAAAGTGCGATTTGCTAAGATTAACTGTGAGTCCTTGTGCTCGAAAAGTTTGCAACAGTTGTTCCAGAATCAAATTGTGTTCAGACCAGTTAGCTTCTGCGATAAGGATGTCGTCTACATATGTTGTGATTCTCTCTTTAAGTTCTGTCGGAAATATAGTATTTAAACCGCGAATAAATGCTGCTGAAGAAATTGTTAAACCGAACGGTAATTTGCAAAATTGATAACAAGCACCAAAACAGAGAAATGCTGTGTACTTCCTGCAGTTCGCATGGAGCTGAATTTGCCAAAATCCCGATTTTAAATCTAATGTGGAATAAACAGCAGTGCCATGAAATTTCTGTAGAAGTTCTTCTAGTGTCTGTGGGCGATCTGTTTCATTAATAATAATGTCGTTGATGTGACGCGAATCAAGTACGAGGCGAAATGAGCCATCCTTTTTCTTAACAGTATGGAGCGGGTTTATGTATGGACTAACTGCCGGTTCAATAATTCCTTGATCTAGCATAGCTTGTAATTCTTTCTTAACTTGTTCTCTGTAGATATACGGAATAGGATAATGTTCGGCTTTAAATGTGTCGTGCTGTTTAACTTGAAATTCATACATAAAACCGGACATAGTACCAGGGACGTTGTCAAAAACTGGAGCTTGCTGTAAAAGAATATTGCGTAGTTGAGTACGTTCGTCGTCTGTGTTTGCACTGCTTTGTTTTACTTTATCAGAAATCATTTGCATAACGTCATAGTCGGCTGCGTCTGGTGTATTATAGTTGTGTACGTACGTATCTGTGAACAATGTGGAATGACAGTCCGTGTTGCGCGATGTAGAAAAGACCTCAGTTCGATTAATTGCCTGTTCATCTGCAGATAAAGCATGCTGAAATTCTAATGCCAGTTGTACATTCTCATCCTTTAACATTAAATAGGAATTTTGAAAGTCAATAATTGCGTCATGTTGTACCAGAAAATTCATACCTAAAATAACGTCTGTTGTCAATAAGGGAACAATCCAAAAATTTGAGTGGAACATATGACCTGCAATACAAAACGATAAGTGTGCCTGTAATTTTACATCTACTCCTTTACCAGATACTGCTCCTTTTACTTTAGTTTTGCCTAATGGTAACGTAGGATAGGTGTTCTCTTTGTTACATTAGTTGAAAGTTTCTTCATTTATAACTGACATAGGTGATCCAGAATCGATTACTGCTGAAAATGTGGATGATTCAATCTTTACTTCAATGACAGGGTGGGAAATGGTTTTTTGAATAACTGGCTTTTCATGCAAAAATGTGTCTCGGATGTCGTCAAAAGTAATAACATTTTCGTGACACAAGAGTCTGTGTGTCAAAAGTATTGCTTACGTCTCTGGAAGATGCAACCTGTACTGTATCTAGTCAAATTCTTTCTGACGTACTGTTATTTGCGGGAGGATGCTGTGGCATTTCGACTAATTGTACTGTTCTGTTATTTCTTCCTGACGTATTATGTTCGGGATGATACCGACTGTCTAGTTCATTCATGATAATCTGTTGTTGTGGTTGATTATGCTGCTGGTAAGACCGACTATTATTAAACGTACGCTGAAAACTGTGCTCTTTACTTTTACGCCTGTCATAATAATCATTGCTATATGGCGCATTGCGATAGGAATTGAAATGATGTGTTTTCTGTACGTAGTGATTTCCTTGTTGCTGTGCGTTACTATTTGGTAGAGCGGACGCTATACGTGTAGGCGGCGAAACATTAAAGCTTGGTTGACCTAGCAGACTACATTGTTGGTTAGGTATGCTAACCGACTGGTTTTTGTTGCTGTTGTGGGGAAACCCTCTATTGTTGCCAAAATATGTTTGCTGTTGCTGATAATTATGACGATACTGATGATTAAAAATTTTGTCCCTTATTAAAATTGCGCTGTTAGTTCGGGAGTGTCTAATGAAAACTGTCGCTTTCAGGTTAAACTTGTCATATCAGGTTTCCTTTACGCATTCCTAACCCTAGATATATCGATAGTTGAAGAGCTGTTTTCAAAAGGATAGTAAAAGAGAAGGCAGCAGTGCAGAAAACTAAAGATGAAATAGTATTACTACGGCTCGGGGCCCCGTGCACGCTACGGCACATATTCATCGAAGTGTAATGAATCCCCTGAGGTCACCTACGCGCTGCAAATAAATTTTAGTTTCTACGTTACAGGCAATGCCGGTGAAAATTCAAAAGCAAATTGTTGTATCCAGTCCAAAGGGTGAATCTGTGTTCTGTCATTATTAAATACCTTTAATTTTTTCACGGATAGAAAGTGCTTATAATCAAAATTATCGGCTCTGTATGTCTGAGCAGGTTCAGGATTGTATGATAATCTGTATGTCTGTGACTGTTCGGAATCTAAGTCACGTACACTCTGTAAATTACATAAATTACACTGGCTGTGTGAATGTGACAAATGTTCACAATGTGGCTTATGCTGTGACGTGTTACAGGCTGAAACATTTTTCATTTCTGTCACTTCTTGCTGTAAAGACGACACTTTTCTACCCAATGTATTGTTGGACGAACTTATCTCACTGATTGTCTGCTGTAAATTTTGGAATTCGGGTGTTTGATTAAACGAAACTGGTGAAGTATCGTCTGATTTAGTGTCATTGTTATTTTCGATATCCTCAATACGACTGGCCAGTTCATCAAATTTTTCAGTCAATGCTTTAACCTGATCATCATTTTTAGTGTCACGAGCATTAATTTGTTTTCGGATTTTACGTGTGGTTTTGTTTAATTTATTAACGTCTGCTTTGATGGCATCAGGATCCTGTATTAATTCTAATTGTTCAAGTCTGTTGGTCACTGTCTGAAAGGCTACTGTGTGTGTCTGTTTTTGTTTTAAGATCGGAGATTTCATCATGCAATTCGGTGTTCAACTGTTTGATTTCGTCTGATACTGTAGCAATGTTGTTGTCTACGTATGTTTTTTCTTTCGTAAATAACTTACGATTATCTTCCTGTCTCTGTGCCGTAATTGTTTCCATGACTTGTTTCTTTACTTTACTCTGTTCCTGTACAAATTTACGGTAACGCGTTTCACTGTTTTGTAGGTGGTGTTTAAAACGTTCGTCAATTTGGCTGTTTTGTTGTTCAAATTTCTTGTCGACTTTCGCGTCCAGCGTGTGTGAAAGTTCTGCTGACATTAATTTAAACTCGTCGCGTAACTGTGTTGCGTTTCCAGAACATTGTTTAGCGACTACACTAATTTCATCTCTAAGTAATTTCGTTGTGGCTGCATGTGTATTGCGTATCTCTTCACTATTATTCCTGGCACAGGCCATAATTTCCTCACGTAATTGTTTTTTAGTTTCACTACATTGCTGCTCCGCAACGACTGTAATCTGTTCAGTAAGCTGTTCAATAGGGGTGTCAAGTTTTTCATCAATTTGTTTGAACGACCTGTCGTTTTTTTCATTCGACTGTTTGAAACTTTAAGTTGTTAGAAATCGACTGTTTGAGATTTTCATTAAGTTGTTGTTTGAGATTTTCATTAAGTTGTAGCAATAATGCCATACCTCGATCCATGCCAAATTTAGCTGCTGTATTCTCTGTGCTGTGTGATGGTGTATCTGCAACGTGTCTCGTTTTGTGCACCGGTAACCATTTGGTCATTGTCTGGTTCACAAAAAGGTTTGTTAATCGGATGTGTACTGTTGGTCACTACATCGGAATCAAATAAATTTGACGTGTTTTGTATATATTGTTCACCTTCGTTAGAAACATTTATCTGTTCACTGTGTAACATTTTGCAAATCAGGTGTGTTAAACTGGGCAGCGTTCATTGTAACGGAAAGTGCCGCGTCATCAATTGTTGTTAAATTTACAGTGGACGCAATTGAATTTGTTTGCTCATCATTTAGATTAGAATAATTACTAGTGATCGGCACACACTGATTATCTGTAATTAGAGGATTATCACTATTACACTGAGTGTCGCTAGTATTATCGGTCAATTTATTCGAGTCGGCTTTTTCACTCATTGCACATCGCGATGTACTGTTAGCAGTTATTCGCGGAATTTTTCACAACTCAAAGTTAAGCAGAAAATCAAACAAAGACAAAGCAAAATGGAACAAATACAATTACAACAAAGAGCAATAAATTGCCGATGATCTGTGAAAGAAAGAATGACAAGTTAGTAAATGCGTTGCGCCAGATACAAACTACCTTTGACAGTAGTGTAAATAAAAGCAGATATCTAACTGACTACTTCTCAGAAATTCACAAAAATACGAGCCTGGCCGGTTATTCCAAGTGTAACCTACCCACAGTAAAATAATTTAAATAATATTCTAATTTAGTGTAACCTCCCAATAAATAAATTGCGCAACCTATCAATAATAAAATGCGACTAATCTCTCAATAAAATTGCGACTCACTTATAACCTTTCAATAATTGACTGTGAATTTAAACTGGTAAATTTTGGACGTCAGCAGTGCTGCGTCATGGCCCTGAAAATTCATTCTGAATAAATTGAAAAATCTTACCTTAATTAAGTTGCCGGATAACGCGTATATATCTGCTCCTATAAGAAATTTTTCTGGCGCAGCTAAGTGCAATGCTGGCCGATAGATTTGTCATGTATAAAAACAAACAACTGATTTTTCTTTTCAATAATCGGGATGACCAAGGATTGGAGAAATTAGTAAATTCCTTAAATTGAAATGAATGATTATCAAAAGTTACTTTTCATGAGAAAGATTAATATTAAGAGATTTTTTTAAAAAACTTTTACATGGGACTTGATATAACAATACTACATATGCGCGAGGCTGCTTTTACCTTATACTACAACGCTCAGGCTCCGCCATCGCTCCACCATGACCGGCCCAGCCAACACGATACACCAGACTAGACTTGACCACTGTTTCTATGTTTCGACACAGTGTATCGATACGTGGAACTGTTTCAGTGTTTCGGAACGGCTGTGGTTCACTGTTTCGAAACAGTGGTGTTTCATTCCGCCCCTGTCTCGGATATCCGGACCAGATTCGATCTCGTTGTTTCAAAATAAGGCTGTTTCAGTCCACCTGTGCTTGGAACGGACTGATTGTATCGAAACAGTGATGTTTCATTCCGCTCTGTGTCGGACGAGATTCGGGCTCGGCACAGGTACTGAAACACAACATACCACTTCGTGAAACAGTTTCAAGAGTGTCGAAATCGTTTTGACAAGCAATAGCATGAAGCTTAAGATATCCGAAAATAAAGCTTTGTTTCTAGATGACTGTCCTATTCCGAAATGGCGTAACATTTGCTTTATAAACATTAACCAAACAATAAAACAACGCATACTATTCACATTCAAAATAATAAATATGTAAAAATCATTCAGTTAAATTACACTTTTTTTTATTTCTCTGTTCAAGTACAGTAATCATATTAAGAAACGCAAGTAAGCCTAGAACATTTTGAATAAAAAAAGGCGTAGAGTGACAGTTATTATACATATACATTAATTTAATGTAGGTATAATTGCAAGCAATCTGTTTGACATATCACTGACAGTGTAATGGTGAACGGGAAGGGCTGGGAAGCATGGTGAATTTATAGTAACGGTTCGAAACACCTTGAAAGACAATATTTTTTCTGTTATATTTTGTTATTTATTCGAATTATTTGGCATTATCTGTGAGTCTATAGTCACTGTGCCTATTATCCACAATGATTCCCTTTGTGTGCATGGGAATTAGCAGGATGGGTACATTCCCATACTAGCGGAATGTGGGAATCCCAGTACCATATCCTTTGTTTCTGCAGTTTGCTCCCACCTCCAGTTTCTTTCGTGGTGGTTCTTCTGTCTTCAGCTATGGCTGTCCTCAGCCAATTGAAAAGTATGAAAGTCACACGACATGAAAGCAGCGCATTTGCTGCATGAAATACGAAACTGCCAAGACGCCTAAGTGATAGTTTCAAACTTTCTGCGATATGATTAGCGCTCTCGCACCTCATTTGTGTTTATATGGACATACCTATACAGTAGAGACATTCAAGATGATAAAATGTCTAGGTTTATTAGATTACAAAACACAAACCGTTTCACTGTTTCGAAACAGCGTATCGAAACATTACATTGTACTGTTTCATTTGTTTCGAAACAGTTACGTGTTTCAGTTTGCCCATCTCTACACCAGACGAGCAGCTTTCAACAACTTACTCCTACTACTACACAGTTCCTACTGCATACAACACTGCTCTTTGGTCTCAGATTCTCTTATAGGTTACATTTCGCAGGCAGCGCGTGATCAATCCATCGAAATTACATCTGCTCGAGTGCGCTAGCAACAAATTCCTTAATCATGACCTCTTACACACTTGTTCGTTCAGAGCAAGGTCTGGTTAATTAGAACTGTGGATATAAATTTCTAGCTCTTCAAGCAGATTCATTTTCTTTCCTTTCTTCACAGTGTGTAGTATTTGTAGGTTTTCTGTAATGGCTGTGGCTGAGTGACCATGGTCTTTTAGGTGCATTGCAAAGGTGGATTTATCAAAATTATTTAGCCGGAAGGCATCCACATGCTCACGGTATCTTATAGTGAAACTCCTTCCAGTTTGGCCTATGTATAACTGTGAGCAATTGTCACATAAAAGTTTGTAAGTACCTGATTTGTGGTGGCATTGGTTGTTTGTCTTACTGTTGTGGATTATGTGTTGTTGTAGCTTGTTGTTAGTGCTGAAAGAAATTTGAATACCCGTTTTCCGGAAGAGGTTGGCAATTTGGTATGAAATTTTACCTATAAATGGTATGCATACGAATGTGTATTTTCCTTCTTGTGAATCTGGTTTAGTAGGTGTGCATTGTTTCTTTTTGATTTTGTTGTTAAGTTTATCAATTACATCTGGGTTGAATCCATTTCTAAGTGCAATTTCTTTTTGTTCATCATGGAGACTGAATGGGATTTTATGTATACGATTAAGGGTGGATCTGAAGAACGCCATTTTGTGTCGTGCTGGATGACATGAGGGGTTGTTAATGACAACGTCACTAGTGGTAGGTTTTCTGTAAATCTGGAAGGCATGTTTCTTGTTTACATTAGATATTGTAAGGTCAAGAAAATTGATGCCTTTATCTACTTGACGTTCTACAGTGAATTTGATGTTGTTGTGCATGCTGCTGAGGCCTTTAGCAAGTTTCGCAATCTCCTCAGTTGTACCATTGCACAAGATAATAGTATCATCTAGATACCTTTTGTAGTATATTATTTTATTTTTAAGTGACCTATCTGGTCTGAAAAATTTATTTTCTATGTGGGTAATGTAAATATCTGCAAGTAATCTAAACAGAATGTAGTTTAGTAGAATTTCATATCTATTTATCTGTTATGTCCAGATTTTGAAGCGAATTGGTCCACTGTTCGCCGTAGATGCGGTAGAGCGGCCAGGAAGCCTGCAGTATTTCGCCAATAGTCAACGCGGCGCGTTGTCGAGTCTGTCGAATGGAAAGGGCTCATTTTCGAACATGGGCTCCTATCCAAATATTATGTACTCACTTCCTTCTACAAGTCCTAGAAGATTGTAATGGGGATTTCCGAAGTGGTGGATTTGGGCTGCGTCCGGAGCAGTGGGTAGTGGGCTGGAAGTTGTAGCAGTGACAACTTCAGCTTCCACTGGGAGCCGAGATGCTGGCGGTGAAAGAGTCTGTGGGCGGGAACAGGCTTGGTACAGGGCACTGGTCCAACTCTTTTGGGTGGGATGTGGCAGGCTTAAGTTGTTGCAGTTGGTCGCAGTTGGAGATGCAAGGATGCAGCGATGGGAACAGTCAGTCTTTACAGTGGTAGCCAACAGCCAGGGAAGTCAGCTGCAAGCTGATGGGCCTTGGAGCTGCGATACTGGAGTCGCTAATGGTCAACACGGGGAGTGGGCGAGCGGCGTGGACACAAACGGCCAGGAGGGCGGTCGGTGTCTTTTTCTCGGTGGCGAGAGAGGACGCGACCTCAGGAAGATATGAGGACAAGGGCTTCACTTACTGAAAGAGAAAGGAGCACTAGAAATGTACTTCGTGATCTGTAGCGATTTTCTGTCGGCTGGTCAAAGCCAGAGTTGTGCGAGCTAAGTACAGGGTACAGAGACCAGAAGTAGCATGGTGCCTTCAGTTGAACGATTCACAGCTGGCATGTATCGCAGGGCAGGGCCGTGAGCAAAGTACTCAGTGATTAAATATTGTTTCTCTTACTGAGATCTGTGTGCCTTACTGCTGTTTTAGCATAGATAGAATTCTAGCTCTTTTACAATAGTACTAGTAGTGACAGGTAGTTGGTAGAGAGACTGGTTTGTAGGGAGAGAGGTAGATTTTATTGTAAATGAATAAATGCCCTATATTAAGGCCTGAGGAATGAAGGCTGATTTTACTGTTTGTACTATTTTGTTCTGATCGAAAGATGATACAGATTCTGCGCTTTAATTGTAATTTTGTGGGTCAAGAGGCCGTGTATTGTGACAAGTCCTTGCTACTGTCACCTTTTGATGTCACTTAGAACGATATTTTATACCTATTTGTTTTAGGATTGTGTCAGAAGGAGTTTTAATTTATTTATGTAATTCTCGTGTCCAATTCCTCAAAAACAACAGCTGGACAAAATACTTGAACTGTTTGTTGTAATTTACCTATTCTTGCAATTTTTCGAAGAACTCGTCGTATTCAGTTATTATTGTTTGTGTTATGCACTGTGTTTCATTGCGAACATATTGCATTTCTGTGGCAAAGTTAGTGTTCCGAGCGGAGAGTATTTACTGAATTTGTGAAACCAAGTGATGTGTCGTCTCCAGTAAGTTGAAGCAAATTTATGTACAGATAGAGCCATCAGGATTGATGGTCGCAAGGAATTCTGTTACCTAGGCAGCAAAATAACCGGTGACGGATGGAGCAAGGAGGACATCAAAAGCAGACTTCAGTTCACCATCTTCAAGTCTTAACTGACGCTGAGGGGAAGAACTACAATCGTATATACGATCCCATCGGTGGCCAAGATCTATAAAATGGTTTTCGTAAAATGTAAGAGCGATTTGTGTCTGCAGCCGTCAACTACCAACCCAAAACTTCGTATTTAATTGTTGCACTGTGACTCAACAACAACAAAATAGTTTGGTGCTTTACGGAAGCCAGTTCATAGATGTTGACCACTGATGGGATCGTGTATACGATTTGGGTTCACCCCCCCACACACCCCCCACCCTCACCCCTCTTCAGCGTCATTGAAGGTCTGTAGATCGTGTATTGATTCATTGAACTGGTTGCAATACAATAAATAACATCAAAACGACGGCTGCAGGTGTTTATATTACGTAAGTGAACGCCGAAGTCCCGCAGACCGTCAGCCACAAGGATGGACATACAAAAACTTCCCGAAGAGAGTTCTTTCTCAATTTGAATATCAAACACAACGGCTCTCTTGTTGCGTCTGCCACTGTAGTCTGTTGACCATCTCCGTAACGCTCTCGCATGGACTAAAAGATCTCGCCACGAAACAAGCCGCTCGTCGTTGGATCTTCCCTATCTCTTCCATCAGTTAACAGATTAATGAACAATACTCAAGAATCTGTCAAATAAGCGTCTTTTAAGATACCTTCCTTCGTGGATGAGTTACATTTCTTTAACACTCTTCCTATGAATCTGCTTTTCCTACTATCTGTTTTATATGATCATTTCTCTTATGGGCGTTCTCACAGATATTTTACGGTAGGTACTGTTTATGGCAGTTATATGCAGGTCGAATATCATATTCACAGCCCATCCCTATTTAGTTCTGACTTGAGGTGTATCATCGGTCTTCAATTGTAGTTGTGCAGTAGTGGATTTCTTTTCCAATGTATGCGTAATATGATACATTTATTTACGTTAAGGGTCAACTGCCAGAGAGTGTACCATTCAGCAGTTCTCTGCAGGTCATTCTGCAATTCTGAATATAAATTATGTACGGGAGGCCGTTGTTAATGGTCATGATCTTGTTCACGGTGGTTAAAGACGTGTCGTGGTTCCGGGAGTCCTGGCGTATGTGACACTGAGCTACGGGCTTGACATTTAATTGTAGAACGCAGATTACTGCTAGTGGAGGAGCCAATATTGATTTTTCCTTTAAATGTTATGGTACCGGAGAATAGATCGATATATAATTCGATTTTTTAGCAGGGGAGATCTGCTCGAAGCACTCTAAAGCCTAGTTTACACGACGACACTGGGTTGCGCCACTCGTTGCATGGAATAAGTTGCACGCCAGTGGTTTCATATATGACTAGACACGGCGACACCATGATACACTTCAGTTTCGTCATTTTGTCGGTCCCTGAGTCGTGTCTGAAATGAGAGTTTTGGCAGCTGCACGTCGCACGAGTTGTGATGGAGTAAAAGCTTGTTGCTTGGAATCGCTGCTTAAGAAAAGAATAAGACACGTGTTTCGATTCGTGACTGAATGAAGAAAAGACGTTAGCTCAGTTGTTCAGCATCACCGCTGAAATAATTTATAACGGAAGATCCAAGAAGTTCTTATAATTATCTTAGAATGTCACCGGAACTATTCACATTTGTTCTAAATATATTTAATTGTGCAATACGGAATAAAGGTACTGTAATGCATGAAGTACTGTCGCCAGAACTGAAGTCTACATATCATATTGTGTGCATTACAATCGAGAACACTCGGCGTGCTATAATATTCGGTTTTAGTTGGTGATGACGCTATTTCGTTAACGCCAATACTTATTAACATTAACAGTAATAGTTTTTAACATTAGCAACAGCAATTAATCGAAGCAGGCCGCATTAAGAAGATAGATCTGTACAGTGGCAATATTTCAAAATTCTATCATATGTGAATGGAGAGCACTGCAGCGAAGTTTTAAACAGATGAATATTGAATAAAGAATGCAGCTTCTTGAATTTGTGTAGCCTCCCCTCCTGACAATAATATTCCTTAACAAAGAGTTGGCCAGCTTGAACGATGGGATTTTAGCCTTGTAGACGAGAGCATTGCCACAGCTAGAATTACCCTTGCTTGTATTTTTCTTAATTCAGTTGTATATGTGCTCCTAAGTCAATAACTTTTGCCCTGTAGCTAAGATATTGTCAAACCATCTATGTTATGATCGCACATGACGGTCTCAGCGGCAGCAGTATATTGCTTATTTTGGTAATCAGAATCACTGAAATTCCACAAACACCTATCAAAGCACAGATATCCAAAAGGAGAGTTTGACTACACTCTACGAACACACATAACCTCAAAACTCATGCAACTAGTGTCGCCGAAGTTGGAACACGCCGAAAATGTTTTGTTTCACCAACGAGTCGCACAAACGCGCGGCGCCCATGCGCAGTGGCCGGTAGCGCAGTTGCCTGCAACCTAGTGTCATCGTGTAAACTAGGCCTAAGGTAATTGAGTGGCGTCAGCTTCATGATTTGGATTTTCATGCTGTGAATAGGTGCACTGAGTACGAGTTGCCGTCTTGGAATTTTGAGTAATGTTTCAGGTGAATTCCAATCTGTTTTCTGCGAGTTCTGGGACGGAAGGCAGCCTTGAGGAAACTGATAATTATTGAGCATTACTCGAAGGAGAAAAGCATTTTATGTACCTTTATTCAGCTTTATGGGGAGTGTCGTATCTTCAGCGGCAACTGTGGGAAATTACAGATTTTATGATGAATAGCCATCTCATAAAAGTCATTACAGAAAGCTTTCATAGTCGTAATTGTAATACCTAAAGCAGTATTTCAAGAAGGATAGTGTGTAGTATTCAGACATTAAAAAAAAAGAGCTGCTTAAGGGCTGTTAAAGTATAATGATTAGTCAAATGTTTTTCATTCCAGTCTTTGATCACAATATGAATTCTTTAGACGATGACCGGTTTCAGTCCGTAATGACCATCCTCAGATCTTTTTTACACCATGTCCTAAAATGATAAGGCCATAATGGCATCGTCAGAACATATAATCAGCATAACATCGTCATAAACTGGATGATCAAAAAGTCAGTATAAATTTGAAAACTTAATAAACCACGGAATAATGTAGATAGAGAGGTAAAAATCGACACACATGCTTGGAATGACATGGGTTTTATTAGAACAAAAAAAAGTATTGCTAGAGGCGTGAAAGATCTCTTACGCGCGTCGTTTGGTGATGATCGTGTGCTCAGCAGCCAATTTCGTCATGCTTGGCCTCCCAGGTGCCCAGACCCAGTCCGTGCAATTATTAGCTTTGGCGTTACCTGAAGCCGCAAATGTATCGCGATCGACCGACATCTCTAGGGATGCTGAAAGAACCCAACCGACACCAATGCCTCACCATAACTACGGACATGCTTTACAGTGCTGTTCACAACATTATTCCTCGACTACAGCTATTGTTGAGGAATGATGGTGGACATATTGAGCATTTCCCGTAAAGAACAGCATCTTTGCTTTGTCTTACTTTGTTATGCTAATTATTGCTATTCTGATCAGATGAAGCGCCATCTGTCGGACATTTATTGAACGTTTGTATTTTTTTGGTTCTAATAAAACCCCATGTCATTCCATGCATGTGTGTCAACTTGTACCTCTCTATCTACATTATTCCGTAATTTATTCAGTTTTCAAATTTAGACTGACTTTTTGATCACCCTGTAGATCTAAAATAAGGTGTAGAATAGGCCGCATCGTCCACACAATTATTGCAACTCATAATGATTAGTGGCTGAAAGTCTTACAGAACAGTGATAATTCATATTGTTCTGAACGATTTGATAATTAAAAGACAGGGGGTCTTAACATGCAATTTCTGTCACCTCGGTACACAATGACAGATTAACGAACTTTCGTAACATCTCTGAAACAGCTGTTGCGAGCATAGACATACATTACACTTATTAGACTGGCAAAGGCGCATGTTTTACTGAAGCCTGATGTGTGTTGAGGTAAGATGGCGGCGTCAGGAAGTTTGTGCATGGTACTACTACGATTTTCTGAAACGAATTGACCTTATTAGCTTTATGTAGTGGTCTAAACAAACTCTGCAGTTGAGCAAATATTTGCGTACGAGTTGGGTTTAACGCATACACTGTACAATCGTGTTATGAGAAGAAAATTAAGTTAGATAAACACACGTTTAAAGCAGCCTGTTGTTTCTGTAAGAACACTCAAATGAATAAAGAATCTTGTTATCAACGAGAAATAGCACGTTCTAGTTAGAGGAACACTTTCATAACGAGCATTCTATTCTAAGAAAAGCCGAAGGTGATCAAAATTGGTTAAAAACACATTAAGCTACGAAGCGGTTAATACTAGATTTTTAAAACCTCTTAAAGCATACATAAACTATTAAAACATTGTCGTTATTTGAGATAAGACGAACTGTAACGTAATCATTGAAGCTTAGGTACAGAACCAAAATAAATACACATAAGATGTTTCTAGTTATGCTTGCACTGAGACATGTTTCTTTTCTTGTATTATCAATCCGCTATATGAAATATTACAGCCAACACATGTATTGATCATAATGTCAAAACTCTGAAGGCAATGTTGGTATATCACTTTATTCCCATTTCTTACGACTGTTTTCTCAGTAAATAAACAGCTGTTAACACGTTCTTTGCACTCGCCGTATTGCGATTCTAAAGTACTGGCTTCAGTGACGCTATTGATTTTGTATTCAGTATTGCCAGTTCGCAATTTATATCTGTGGTTGAGAAGTAGCTGCCTATGGTGTTCTCAGAAGTTTTTAGTAATTAAAGTCACTTGATGTACCAACGCGATTCAAGTATCTGGAAAGCAGAAAGCTAAACTTGAAACACATTAAAGAAAATGGCGACTTCCTGTCTTAATTACGTGAACAGGATCTGGCTATTTCGAAAGAGAGTTCACAGCTCTTCAGAGATACTG